>NW_019154100.1:36687236-36895682 GCF_002288905.1 Enhydra lutris kenyoni | reverse complement strand
AAAAAAAAAAAAAAAAAAAAAAAAAAAAAAAAAAAAAAATAAAAATACATGTTTCTTGAAAATACTGAGAGTATATGTAATTTTTACTCTCTACGTCATAAAAAATTTGTAATGATGAGTTTTTCAAAAAAGGGAATGTGATTCTAACTAATAAGAGCCATAACTATAATATAAATGCTTTTGAAAAGCATTACTCAACATTTATAATATTTTGAGGAAGTTACAAGTATAATATTGACCCTTCTATAATGAAACACTGTGCACTGTTAAAATAATATCAAATCAAGATTTAATAAATTTTATAATTATTTTGTTAGATATTGGAGCACATGAGGATTTATTTGTTCCATATTATGGTAGAATGCAAATCAAGGAAAACTGTTCAAAAACACTATTATGTTTGCCCAACTTTGTCTCTAAAATAAGAAAAGCAGCTGGGTTTTTTATTTTGTTCTGAATACAATACTTTAAATTATTTTAAACTATGTATACAAGACTTTGAACAGGGGAAAAACCAAGGTAAATTATCACAGGAAACAATCTACATTACCGTTCTCTTTATTTTTCAGCCTCTTTTAATTGGTGGGCTTTGTTGGTTGTGTCCATCCTCCAAACAAAAAGAAAGGAAAATGAGTGACTCTCAAAGAATAGCCCCAAGTCTCCTGGGTCTTTTAATAGGTAAGCTTTTAATTATTAATTAAATAAAATAAATTTCTTTTAATAGGTAATAATAAAGAAGGAAAACAACTGAATCAGAATAAGAATCAAAATGTGTTTTGTAAATTCTTTTTATACAAATTCATTCTCTAATCTTTATTTACAGAAGAAAGAAACCAGAAGATGTGCGCATATTAAAATGTCATGCTGGTAACTTGTGTAAGCTTTTGTACTATACACACTTTTTCTTTTATACACATAGAAAATCTAAAAAAAAATTTTTTTTCTTCCTGAGGGACATATTTTCTTTAACATTACAGTGTAATTCAAAACCTTAAAATATATTGTTAAATATTATACCTGGAGATAGAAAAACAGACTATAATGTTAGAACAGTGGATTAACTAGAATGAATTTTCCCCACTATTTCTTTTCTATCTGTAACATACAAATATAAGATAGAATATTAACTGTATTTTAGGTTTTCTCCTTTTTTTCTGGTCTAGCCAAAGGTTTGTAAATTGCATTTATCTTCTCAAAGAAACAATTTTTGTTTTCATTGATTCTCCCTAATGTTTTTCTATTTTCTATTTCATTTATCTCCTCTCTAACCTTTACCATTTCCTCCCTTCTGGTAGCTTTAAGTTTAGATTGCTCTTCTTTTTCTAATTAAGGTATAAAGTTGGGTTATCTATTGGAAATCTTTTGTTTTGCTTTGCTTTTTTTTTTTTTAAAGATTTTATTTATTTGACAGAGAGAGAGATCACAAGTAAGCAGAGCAGCAGGCAGAGAGAGAGGGGGAAGCAGGCTCCCTGCTGAGAAGACACCCCCCCCCCGATGTAGGGCTCGATCCCAGGACCCTGAGATCACGACCTGAGCTGAAGGCAGAAGCTTAACCCACTGAGCCACCCAGGTGCCCCGCTTTGTTTTTTTAAGATATAAATTCACCACTATAAAGTCCCCTCTAAGCACTACCTTCACTGCATACCATAAATTTTACTATGCTATGTTTTAATTTTTATTCCCTAAGTGTTTTCACATTTCTTTTGTGATTTCCTTTTCGACCCACTGGTTATTTAAGCATATGCCTTTTGATTTCTATATGTTTATGGATTTTTAAGTTTTCCTTCTGTTACTGATTTCTAACTTCATTCAGTATTCTACCTTTATGGTCACAGAAGATAACTTTTTATAATTTCAATCTTTTCAAATTTATTTAGACTTGTTTTCTGGCCTAACATAGTCTATCCCAGAGAAGGTTCTGCGTGTACTTCATACATTGGTCTACTCTTATTGGGTGGAGTGTTCTGCTTATTTCTGTTAGATCCAGTTGGTTTCTGTTTTTCCCTCAGATGTATTAGAAGTAATTGATATATAACATGGTATAAGTTTAAGATATACAATGTAATGATTTGATATATGAACATATTCTGAAATGATTACCATAATAAGGTAACACATCTATCATCTCACACAGTTGAACAATTCTTGCATATGTTTGGTAAGAACTTTTAAAATTTACTCTCTTAGCAACTTTGAATATATAATACAGTACTGTAGTTGATTTATAGTGTTGTTCAAGTCCTGTATTTCCTTTCTGATCTTCTGTCTAGATATCCAATCCATTGCTAAAAATGGGGTATTGAAGTCTTCAACTGCTATTGGAGAACTATTTCTCTATTTAATGCTGTCAACAATTGTTATATTTTGGGGGCTCTGTTGTTTCTTGTATATATGCTTATGATTGTTTTATCTTCTCAATGAATTAACACTTTCATCAATATTTAATGCCTATCTTTGTCTCTCTCTCTCTCTCTTTTTTTTAAAGATTTTATTTATTTATTTGACAGAAAGAGATCACAAGTAGAGCAGCAGGCAGAGAGGGAGAAGCAGGCTCCCTCCTAAGCAGAGAGCCCGATGTGGGGCTTGATCCCAGGACCCTGGCATCACGACCTAAGCCGAAAGAAGAGGCTTTAACCCACTGAGCCACCCAGGTGCCCCTCTCTCTGTTTTTAACTTAAAATTTATTTTGTCCATATTAGTATAACAGCTCTCTTTTGGGTACTATTTACATGAATATTTTTTTCTGCCCTCACTTTTAGCCTACTTATATATTTGGATCTAACATATCCTCTGTCAAGAGCATATATTTGGATCATATCTTTTTATCCATTCTGTTAATCTCTGCCTTTTGCTTGGAGTGCTTGATTCATTCACATTTAATGTAACTGCTTATAAAGAAAGGGCATACTTCTGCCATTTTTTAATTATTTCTTTACATCCTACATAATTAATTTCCTCCATTATTATCATCTTTTTTGTTTAGCTGTGTTGTTTTTTTTTGTTGTTGTTGTTTTGGGGGGTGGGGTAGTGCTCTTGTTAGTTCATTCTAATTTTATGAACTAATTCTTTTTTGCATATTTGTAAGATATTTTTTCATTGGTTACCATGGGATTACAATAAACATCCTAAATTTATAACAGTCGTGTTGATACGAACTTAGCTTCAGCAGTACTCAAAAACTCTGCCCCTATATATCTGTTTCCTCCACCTTAATGTTGTTATCGTCACAAATTATATTTTTATATATTGTGTATCCCATAATATAGATTTATTATGATTTTTATGCATGTCTTTAAATCATACAGGAAATAAAAAGCAGAGATACAAACTAAAAATGAAATAATTCACTGGCTTTTACATATATTTATATATACTGTCTAATTACTTTTACCAGTGATTTTTATTTCTTCATATGGCTTCAAGTTACCATCTAGAGTTCTTTCATTTCAATATGAAGGGCTCTGTAGCATTTTGTGTAGGGCATCTGCTAATGTAATGGAAGTGAAAATGTTACTACCAACTTTACAAAAACAAAAAAGATTATAAGAAAATTCTATGAATAATTATTAGCCAACAATTACATAATCTAGATGAAACAAAGTTCTAGAAACAAAGATTACCCAAATGAATCAAGAAAATAAAGAAAATCTCAACAAGCTTATAACAAGGAAAACATTAAATCAGTAATCAGAAACTACTCAAGGAAAAAAGAAACCTAGGATCAGATGGCTTCATTAGTGAAATATACCAAATATTTAAAGAATTATCACCAATCCTTCTTGAACTTTTTTTTTTTTTAATTTATTTGACAGAGATCACAAGTAGGCAGAGAGGCAGGCAGATAGCCCCGCCAAGCAGAGAGCCTGATGCGGGACTTGATCCCAGGATGCTGGGATCATGACCTGAGCTAAAGGCAGAGGCTTTAACCCACTGATCCACCCAGGTGCCCCTCCTTCTCAAACTCTTAAAAAAAAAAAAAGAAGAAGAAGAAGAAGAAGGAACACTTCCTGACTAATTATTTGAGGTCACCATTACCCTGATGCCAAAGGATTATTCATGGAGAAAGAATGGTTTCTTTAACTTATGGTATTGAAACTAGATGTCCTCAGGGAACATATGAAAAAAATGAAATGCTCACTATATTAAAAAAAAAAAACCTCAAAATGGATCAATGACTTAAATATAAGAGCTAATATTATATAACATTCTTAAAAGAAAACATAGGGATAAATCTTCATGACCTTGAATTTAGTAATGAATTCTTAGATATTCTTAGACACCAAAAGCAGAACAAACAAACAAAAAAAGCCAGGCAAAATGGACTTCATGGAAAAAACAAACTGTGCATAACAGGACATCGCCAAGAAAGTAGAAAACAACGATAAACTAGAAGAATATATATGGAAATCATATAACTGAAAAAGGTCTTGTAAACAGAACATATAAAGAACTATTACTACTGAACCACAAAAGGAAAAGTCAATTTAAAAAATGGGCAAAGATCTTGAATAGGTATTTCTCAAAAGAATATATCTAAGTGACCATCAAGTATATTAGAAGGATGTCCAACATCATTAGTCATTAGAGAAATAAAAATCCAAAACACAGCCAGGTATTACATTATATCCACTAGAATGACAATACAAAAAAAAAAAAAAGGAAACAACAAGTGTTGGAAAACATGTAGGAAAATTACAACACTGGTACACTGCTAGTAAGAATGTAGAAAGGTTCAGTCACTGGAAAATTTGTCAGATCCTCAAACAGTTAAAGAGAATATAACATGAACCCGCAATTCCATTTAGTTATGTATTCAAAAGAAGCAAAAATGGATACTCAAATAAGTACATGTACACATACATTTACAGCAGCACTATTCACAATAGCCAAAAGATAGAAAGAGCCCAAATGTCCAGCAACAGATGAATAAACAAATTGTATTTACACAGATACATTATTCAACCATAAAAAATATGTTACAATGTGAATGAACCTCAAAAATATTACACTAATTGAAAGAAACTAGACATAAAAGCTCATATATCATAAAATTCTGCTTATAAGAAATATCTAAAATAGGTAAGTTCATAGAAAGCAGACTGGTGATTGCCAAGGGGCTGTGCTGGGAAGAGAGAAAATTGGGAAGAAAGTGCTTAATGGGTAAGGGGTTTTTCTTTGAAGTGATGGAAATTTTTAATTTTTTTTTAAATATTTTATTTATTTATTTGAAAGAATGAGAAAGAGTGAGCTCTTGAGAGGAGGGAGGGTTGGAGGGAGAACAGACTCCCCGCTGAGCAGGGAGCCCAATGCAGGACTGGATCCTGGGACTCCAGGATCATGACCTGAGCTGAAGGCAGTTGCTTAAACAACTGAGCCACCCAGGTGCTCCGAAATGTTTAAATTTTTTTAAAGACAAAAATATTTTGCATCTATATAGAAGCAAGCTAACTCTGAGAAGAGTTAGAAGGTCACAACTCCATTCTTTGTGCAAACCTTATGAGTTTCTGAGATTTGGCTTGAAATCTGGAATTAGAAATTGAAATCTGATTACTCTATCAGAGGAGAATGAAATAGATAAGAATTGTGTGATGTAGCTGGATCTTTTGAGTAATTCCTATTCTCAGTGCAGGAGTACAGCTTGGCAACTGAATTATCAATCCTCTACTTCCTAGTCGTTTATCCACTTTGTAACAGGCAAAATGCGTTTACCATAGTAAGTATTTTAAATTTGTTATATATATATATTTTTTTTTTCTAAATTTGGCATTGTTATGTAAAGGATTTTACAAATGGATAGATTCTAATAAAGGTGAAAAGCAACATCAAAAAAGTAGTTACAAGATTTTTAGACAAGTTCAGGAAGAAATCAAAAAGAATATAATAAGAGAAAAAATACAGTTACATTCCTTCCATCATTCTTCAATTTTGACATTCTCATTCCTCTCTCTATCTTTTAAAGGTAATTTTCAGTGTTGTACCACAGTAGGCAAGATCTACCACTTAAGAGTCTTTTTTTTTTTTTAAAGTGTGAAACCCCACGTGTCCTCTACCATCCTTCCATTAAATGACAACCATGTGGCAGAGAACTTGGTGGGAATACGTGAATCATAGAATAAACTGTCAGAATCTAAAGATCACTAAAATAATGATGATTCCCATGGAGTCATATTATATAAGTAAAAGCCTCACCTGTACTAGAAGAAGGGTCCATGGCGAGTTCAGCATCTAGTACAGTGTTCTTGAATTCACAGATTAACGACACTTAGAAATTATACTCAGCCAGCACATGAATTAATTAGGGTGAGTAAAATGTACTATTTCCTATTTTAGCAATTAACTTAATATTATATTGTTTATAAGCAAATTAAAAAATGTCAAAAATTTCAGCCACATTTTATATTTTTCTTTAACATATCTTCTTTTGCTTCATATTACATATAATTACATGCTGCAAAATGGCAAGAATTTACTTGCATTTAAATTGTCTTTTTGACATTTTTGAAGAATAAATATAAATGGAAGCTCTAAGCCTTTCTCTCAAAGTGTTTTACATTAATCTTGCAATTAAAAAGATGAAGCATATGAAAAGATGTTGCACATCATATTTAATCAGACAAAAGGCAAATTAAAACAACAATGAGATACTACTACGATCTATCAGAATGGCCAAAATCCAGATCACTGACCACATTAAATTCTAGCAAGGATATAGAGTAATAAGAATTCTCATTCATTTCTAGTGAAAATACCAAATGCTACAGCCACTTTGGAAGACAGTTTGGTAGCTTCTTTAAAAAATAAACATTCTCTTACCATTTGGTCCAGCAATCATTCTCTTAGTGTTCACCCAAATAAAATGAAAACTTATGTCTACACAAAAACCTACACACAGGTGTTCACAGCATCTTTATTCATAATTGTCAAGATCTGGAAGCAACCCAGATGTCCTTTGGTAGGTGAATAGATAAACTACTGAATATCCTGACAATGGAATATTATTCAGTGCTAAAAAGGAATGTGCTAGCAAGCCACTAAAATACATGAAAGCGGAGTGCCTGGGTGGCTCAGTCCTTAAGCATCTGGCTTCGGCTTAGGTCATGATCCCAGCATCCTGGGATTAAGCCCCGCCCGCATCGGGCTCCCTGCTTGGCAGGAAGCCTGCTTTCCCTCTTCCAGTCCCCCTGCTCGTGTTCCCTCTCTCACTGTGTCCCTCTCTGTCAAATAAATAAATAAAATCTTAAAAAAAAAAAAGATATGAAAGAAACATAAATGCATATCACTAAGAAGCCAATCTGAAAAGGCTATGTGCTATATGATTTCAACTATATGACAATCTGGAAAAGGCAAAACTATAGAGACACTAAAAGATCAGTAGTTTCCAGAAACTGTGGGAAGAGATGGATGAACAGGTGGGGCACAAAAGATTCGTGTACTGAAACTATTTTGCATGATACTACAATGGTGGGTACATGTCATTATACATTATACATGTGCAAACCCACAGAATGTACACCACCAAGAGTGAACCCTAAACTATGGAATTTGTGTGATTATGATGCATCAGTGTAGGTTCAAGTGTAGGTTCATTATTTCAACAAATGTACTACTCTGATATGGAATGTTGATAATGGGGAAGACTACGTATAGGGACAGAGTACATATGGAAATCTCTGTATCTTCCTCTCAAGTTTGCTATAAACCTAAAACTTCTCTTTAAAAAATAATTTCTAAAAAAAAAAAAAGCAAAAATTGATCCATGGACCACATTTTGGTTAGTAAGGCTTTGAATAGTACATGTTTTGTAATGCCACCCATATCACAGAGCCACAGAAAAAAATACATGACTAAACGTGGAGAACAGGGAAATAAATTCAGGAATAGTGTTGGAGGGCCTATCAAAAATATTTTCAAAAGAATGAATTTTCAAGAATTTGCAAATAAAAAATGTTTTTAAAAAGACAAATAAAATATATCATCAAAGAAATAGTTTAAAAACGCTGAAAATTATATCATTGTCATGACCAAAACTCAAAAATAGGACTGTTCAGTATATTTTAGCATATTATAAGGACAGTAAAAGATAAGAGCAGAGCAACTGAAACAGGACTAGCCATCCAAACATAAAAATTACAAACCCTAGATAAAGCATTAACAAAATTCAATACTTGAAAGAACAAAAACTCCACTTGGAACAAACGGATTTACAAAGTTTTTCACTTACAGGAAACTGGAACTTAAAATGAAATCCACCATTTTCCTGGCTGAAGAAGTTGGAGCTTTGTGATAAAGGCTTCTAGTATTTGGAAAATGAAGGGATGAATCTTAGGAAGGTGGGAGTCACAGAAGAGAAAGCCCCAAAATCTATGTATAAATTCCTCCAAATCTTTGTATGACCACAGAACTGTGCATGTGCAGGGAGGAATCCAAGGTACCCAGTGAACAGCAGCAGGT
This sequence comes from Enhydra lutris kenyoni, assembly GCF_002288905.1. Classification (NCBI taxonomy): domain Eukaryota; kingdom Metazoa; phylum Chordata; class Mammalia; order Carnivora; family Mustelidae; genus Enhydra; species Enhydra lutris. Next base: position 36,887,231 of record NW_019154100.1, on the reverse strand, counting down.
GGATGTTGGCAAGAAGGAGGTTTCAGCTGCTGACATTAACAGCAGAGTTTGGAGTCAAGCCAAAAAAACTGCTCACTAAAACAAAAATCAGTGTTACTCAGAAGAAAGCATTAACTAGCAGAATCCATACCTTAAATGCTACCTTCAAGCTCATGAACAACTTGTGAGGCATTCTGGATACCAATCCTCACCATGAATGATGTCACAGACATCCCTGATTTACTGGAAATCTAAACTGTACAAATGGGCCAAGATTTGCAATATTTCTGATTTCTTCAACTTTGAGAGAGGCCTCAGCAGTTCTTACAAGAATGATAATCCTGTCAGAAACTACTCTGTTCCTAACTTTCTAGTCTTCTTAGTAGATGTGACATTCATTCTCTCCAGTGAGGTCCAAGAAATTTCCTGCCTTGAGGAAAACTGATAATCTTCATATTGACTTATAAACCTGTTAAATATCTAGAATTAGAAAACAGTCCCTCTTTGACCTGGAAGACTATAAAAACCAGGTGCTTTTGGGTTGCTCTCCTCTGGAAAATACTGCATGCCACCCCCTGACATTGGTAAAAACAAAAATTAAAATTAAAAACCCTGATATTATTGAAATGATTTCCTATTAAGACAGTAAACCTTGGGGCACCTGGGTGGCTCAGTGGTTGAGCCTCTGCCTTCGGCTCAGGTCATGATCTCAGGGTCCTGGGATCGAGTCCCACATCGGGCTCTCTGCTCTGCAGGGAGCCTGCTTCCTCCTCTCTCTCTCTCTCTGCTTGCCTCTCCACCCATTTGTGATCTCTCTCTGTCAAATAAATAAAATACATAAAAAAAAAAAAACAGTAAACCTTCATTGTGAGATGGTAAAATAAAACTCCATGAAACCAATAGTAAAATGTACTATGTCCACTGAACTGTAAATTTCAGCTTATCTAAGGGCCTGTTTTCCAAACAATAATCACGAATATCATATTATATCCATGATTAAATATGATAAAGACTGCACAATCTTTATAATAAGAAGAAAAGTGTGGGCCTTTAAATTTCAGTGATTTCCCCCCGCCCCAGGGTGAGAAAGTTTATGGTATTTTTGAAGTGCACATATTTTTTTTAAATAAAACCATAAGTATCTACAAAGTATATTTAAAACAATAAAAAGCTGTCAAAGAGATGGAGAGCTTAAAAAAAAAAAAAACTTCCTATTTTGCTTTGTTGGTATATTAGTGACAGAATCTTGGTAATGAACCTATTTCAACAATTCTGGTCCAAATGTCCAAAATTTTCAATTTTTCTTCTATAAGTATCTGCATATGCACATTTGACTTTTTTAGAGAGAACAGTAAGGAACTGAGAATGACACTAAAAGACCCCAGATAAGATGGGACAAAGAACCAAATATATTCTAATAGGAGAACAAATGAAGAACAGTGACTTATCAAGTCAATAAGTATTTGTTGAGGGCTGCCTGGGTGGTACAGTTTGTTAAGCATCTGACTCTTGATTTTTTTTTTTTAAGATTTTATTTATTTATTTGAGAGAGAGACAGTGAGAGAGAGCATGAGCAAGAAGAAGGTCAGAGGGAGAAGCAGACTCCCCATGGAGCTGGGAGCCCGATGCGGGACTCGATCCCGGGACTCCGGGATCATGACCTGAGCTGAAGGCAGTCGTCCAACCAACTGAGCCACCCAGGCGTCCCTGACTCTTGATTTTTGCTCAGGTCATGATCTCAAGGTCCTGGGATCCAGCCCTACATCAGGCTCTGTGCTCAGCAGGGAGTCGGCCGAGGGATCCCCTCTCTCCCTCTACCCCTCCCTCTGCTCACCCAATCTCTCTCTACTAAATAAATAAGTCTTTAAAAAAATTAAGTATGTGCTGAGGTATTAGAGGTAGCTGTTAAAACACAGGTGTGTCATTAAAAAAATTCAATAATCATAAAGAATGACACCCATCCACATACCCAATATCAATAATTTGCTAAAGCTAGCATCTGCATAAATCATGTAAGTCCAAAGAAAATATTATTTATTTCAAGGTGATTTTTCCCCTTTTGCTATGCTTAAAGCTATATATCATCTTTAAATAAATGATAACAACAGTAACTAATAATTTTAAAAGAGTCACTATATTGCTTCCATAAAAATACTTAGAGGAGTACCAATCTATACATTTAGACATAGATGACATCAGCTCCATATCTACTGACTGGTTATTTCCTTGTTAATAGCGTGTAAATATAAATATTTTGTGAGATGGCTAGATTTTTACGTACTTACTTACTTTGCCATAGTAGGTGGAATATTCAAACACTTTGCATTTAGATTACAAGTTTGAGTTGCATTTGAAAAAAAGTTTCTAAGTTATTGCCAGAAAAACATGTCCTGAGTTAGTAACTGGTGGTGCCTTACTCAGAATAATCTGTTGATCTGATGAACTTGTTTGATAATAGTGGCTCACTGTGAAGGCTTCATAATTTGCAAATAATTAAAATATAGCTTATCATATGTATACATGGCACAGTGAAGTAGCTGATCATTGAATGTCATTCCATTGTTTCAACTTCACAAAAACACTTAAACAGGCACCCATGCACTTAACTCTTTTACATCTGGATTGTAACCAATTTAATTCCAGGAAGATGAAGAAAAAAATGCTATAGTTTTCATCATACACATAAGCAAATTCTTTCTATTTACATTTTCTAATTTTAAAAAGTTCCTTATTTAATAACAAATATGAATTCACATTTATCACAATTCATAGAAGGAGGTGTTAAAGTCTACAACTCTAAGTGTGGATGATTCTGTTTCTTCTTTTGGTTCTAATAGTTTTCACTCCATATATTCTGAGACTTGGCTGTTTGCTGTGTACACGTTTAGGATCATTGCATCTTCCTGGTAAATTGATTCTTTCATCGTTATGTAATGTCCCTCTTTGACTCTGATCACTTTCTTCACTTTGATGTTTAGTTTACCAAATACTAATACAGTCCCTCCTTTTTATTATTTTAATTAACATCCGCATGACATAACTTTGTCTTACTTTATTTTCAACTGTATTCTATCACTGAATTGGAAGTGAGTTTTTGGTAAGCAGCAAATAGGTGGGTCACTTTTTTTTTTATTGACTACTAATCTTTGTCTTCTAATTGGTATATTAAGACTATTAAAATCATTTAGGATGAATATTGTTATGTTTACAATTAAGTTTTCCATTTTACCATTTGTTTCTTCTGACTTTCATTTTTCTTTTTCTTTTATCTACATAGGGGCTACTTTACTATTTCATTGGATTCCATCTTAATTTATACACAGTGTTGAGTGTATCTTTTTGTATAGTATATTTGGTGGTTGTTCTGGGTACTACAATATACATATTTAACTTAGTATTTTACTACTTTGAATGAAGTGTGGAAAACTCACTTTCAGTTAAACCTTTTTATATTTCCAATGTTCACATATCACTGTCTTGAGTAGCAGCTGGTATATTACTTTGCTAGGTCAGCTGTAACAGGTACCACAAACTAGGTGATTTAAATAGCAGAAATTTACTTTCCACAATTTGGAAGACTAAAAGTCTGAGACCAAGGCATTGGCAGAGTTGGTTCCTTCTGCGGGCTGTGAGGGAGGTTTTATTCATGTTTTTCTCCTAATTTCTAGTGGTATGATAGAAATCTTTAGCATTCATTGGCTTGTAGGCATATCACCCTGATCTTTGTCTCCATGTTCACGTTTCCCTAGTGTCCTTTTTAAGCCAATTTCATTCCTTCTTACCCCTGCCCCACTGTCTAAGGGTTAAGAAAGATTTAGGGAGAAAGCAGCATCTGGACTGGGCCTCTTGTGATGACTGAGTACCTCGTGTTGGTTCTGCCTGGCTGCCTCAGTAGAAAAGAGAAGTCTGGGGCCTGATGAATATAGAAAACGCTTCCCCTGTCTTCCCATTTTTGGAACTTCTAAATGATCCTGCTTGATAGTGGTGTTGGGCCCTCCTGATGCTGTAAGTGACACCTGTCTGGTCAATGGGAGAATGAGCCTACCTGAGTTGTCTTCTGTTCTGTTGATCAGATAAAATCAAAAGTGTCAGATTTGGGTGGCCTTGTTCTGTTGGGCAACCATATGCAAGACATCCCACTGCTTTGCTGTTTCCTCCAGTCCTGGGATCCCAAACCAACTCACCTTCTTACCACATTGCAGAGTTCTCCTTTGGTTATCCCTAACATTTTTAAGGTTTACAGTTGTGTTTAGCAAGGAAAAGCAGGGAAAGAGGTCCATATTATCTTCTCTGCATCAGAAGTCTTAAATAAATTTCTAAAAGAAGTCTTAAATAAATTTCTAAAATTTCTAAAAATAAAATAAATTTTATTGTTTTACATAAAAATATAAATTATTTTTATTTTTAATCTAGAATTTCTGTTTCTAGAATGTTCCAGCCTAATCTAACTGAATTTCTTTCAATAGCTTATAATAATTAAAGGTTAATAATATACTTTGTTTTCAGTCCAATCATTTCCCCCACTTTACGGATCTTAGAAACAGCATTATATGTTACTTATGCAGGGATGATAGGTGGGCTTAATTTTGGATAGTTTTATCGTTTATTTTTGATTCCTTCCTTTTCTATGTTAGATCATCACTTTCAAAGGTCAGCAAATAGTCACCGTGAATACAAATCTCCAACAGGAAGACACTGTTGTTAACTGGAATCTTTAGTCACATTTATACCCACCATTACTAGCACCATTAGCAGACTTGCTTTTGAACATGAAAGACAATGGTAAAGAAGAAAACACTTTAGCTATCATGTTTTGGCAAAAAGCTTGCCTGTGTAACTGCTTACTTGGAATGAAAATTATCCCTGGTTAAAAACATATCTGAAGTGGACTCATCCACTTTTGCCTTGGTGTGGAGACTATAGAGACTATATTTTTTCCTCTGAGGTATAATATTATATAGTCATTAGGAAATGCAGGTTTAGTATTAGTGCTGACTCTAAAATTTCCCAACTGTCAGCCTTGGAAAATTTGCTTAATTTCTCTTCATATTTCATAGCTTTGTTCCTGTATTCTATTAGATAATGCTTAGAAAGTTTTTAACACAGTGACTGGAACACAGTAAGGGCTCAATAAATATTAGTGAATATTCCCATTCTCTTCCTAAGCCTCATTGTTTTAGAAAAGACTGTAGTGGAAATTAGCATAGGGTAGGAGTGCTGTAAGTTTCTTAGAAGTACCTTTTATTTGTTGTTAAAGATTTTATTTATTTATTTGACAGAGAGATGGAGAGCACAAGTAGGCAGAGCAGCAGGCAAAGGGAGAGGGAGAAGCAGGCTCTCCAGAACAGGGAGCCCGATGCAGGGCTTGATCCCAGGACCCTGGGATCATGACCTGACCTGAGCCGAAAGCAGCCACTTAACTGACTGAGCCACCCAAACACCCCTCTTGGAAATATCTTTAATCCAAACTTACCACTTCTGGTTTGCTTAGGAATTTTTGTCCTTTGTTACTTTCTCCAAACATGATTAAATGAGGGGTGCCTGGGATCTAGCCCCGCATCAGGCTCCCTACTTCGCAGGAAGCTGGCTTCTCTCTCTCCCTCTCCCCTGGTTTATGTTCCTTCTCTCCTGGTCTCTCTGTCAAATAAATAAATAAAATCTTAGGGAAAAAAAAAGACAGTAATTGCATTTTGAGAGAAGTCATTGATCATTTGTCCCTCTGGCCAAGTCTACAATGCACACCATGATATCAATTAAACAGACACTTATCAATTATCTATCAAAGTCATCATTGGATTAGGCATAATAACAATAGTTACGGCTCCTACTTCAAGTGGTCTAGATGATAAATGAATTCTGGAGTTGGCAAACTAAAATTCTCTGGAATTAAGTATTGCATTGTGTGGTTTGTTTCTACAAATGAACTAGAAGAAGTAAGATGATGTCTGCAGCTTCTCTGAATGTGTAGATGAACATGGCCATTAGTTTATGGTGAAATCTACAGTACCATCAAGTGGGGGAGGGGAACATATTTTCTGCACTTGACAAACTGATTATAAGATTAATGTATGGTAACAGAGAGGGCTGTTGCAACAAATTGCAATGTTAATCTGTGAAAATATATATATAATGAATTCTCCTTATTTAATCATTTTAGAGAGTGGGACACTTATAAAAGTTTGATGCTACAAACTGTTAAGAGCTTACATGACTTACAAAATTCTATGCTCCTAGACCAACAATTCACCTAACTGCACTCTGAGTCCAACTACATGACATACGAAAACTTAAAAAAAAAAAAAAAGGAAAAAGGAAAAAAATGCAGCTAAGTAAGTCATACTTAATTTTGTAGAATCTTAATCTTGTTAGTGTTATTTGAATATAATCTATTAAATTTAAACTTATGACCCTGAAGGGCTATGAGTACACTATATTTTCCCAGGAGTTGTATTTTACTTTCGCAAATGAGCCATCAGGTTATTTAGTAATTTAAAAAAAAAATAAATGGTCTGGTGGTAGGTATTAAGGAGGGCATATATTGCACGGAGCACTAGGTGTGGTGCATAAACAATGAGTCCTGGAACACTGGAAAAATAAAGTTAAATTAAAAAATAAAATAAATGGCAAATGTGAGAAATCAATAGCATAGGGAAACATGCATAGTTTCAATGTATTATAGACAATTCATACAATTTGCCAGTATATGCTAATGCCTGATACAGATCCATAAGGACTTGATAATTAGTCATATATTAAGAAGTTGCCTTTCTTTTTAATTAGAGTAAATATAACTGTATGCTCAGAAATATGGATCCATGTCCTTTTTATTCCTAATAAATCATGTCTACAATTTATTAAAGATTTTATTTATGGGGATGACTGGGTGGCTCAGTGGGTTAAAGCCTCTGCCTTTGGCTCAGGTCATGATCTCAGGGTCCTGGGATCGAGCCCTACATCAGACTCTCTGCTCAGCGGGGAGCCTGCTTCCTCCCCTCTCTCTGCCTGCCTCTCTGCCTATTTGTGATCTCTGTCTGTCAAATAAATAAAATCTCTAAAAAAGAAAAGATTTTATTTATGTATTTGAGAGAGAAGGGAGAGAGAGAACAAGAGAGACCTAGTTGGGGGAGGAGCAGAGGGAAAAGGAAAAGCAGACTCCCTGCTGAGCGGGGAGCCCAATACATGGCTCATCCCAGAATCCCAAGATCATGACCCGAGCTAAACTCATATGCTTAACTGAATGAGCCACCCAGGCACCCCTCTCTAGAATTATTCCTGTAATATTATTGACTCTTGAACAACACAAGGTTTTGGGATACGAACCCCCATGCAGTAAAAAATCCGTGTATAATATTTGATTCCTCCAAAACTTAACTACTAGTAGCCTACTGTTGACCAGAAGAAACCTTACCAATAACATAGTCAATTAACATATAAATTGTACATCACATGAATTACATATTGCATTCTTAGAATAAAGTTAGAGAAAAGTTAGAGAAAAGAAAATGCTAAGAAAATCATAACAGAAAATACATTTACAGTACTGTACTGTACTGTACTAAATCATCCACATACATATAAGTGGACCCACGCAGTTCTAACCCATGTTGTGCAAGGGTCAATTACATTTACTTCTATCAAAGCAGACTATCCTCTAATTCTTACGCTACTAAAATTTATAACCTAATCAAAAGCTTTTTCTCTGAGTCCATCATTATCAACTGTAAAAATGATCGCTGAGATTTCAGGTCAGTGAGTAGAGATTCTAGTTGTGCCAAGTTTTAGACAACGAACTCAGTTTTACCTGTATCTCCCCATGAGCCTCTCTGGGAATACCAAAACAAAGCCAAAACTGGTTAGAGTTCTGGAATGCAAATGCAGAAGCAGGTAGGGCAATCACCCAACTATATCTGAAGCCAGTAGAGACAGAGGATTGATAGGAAAACATGCTTTGCCAAAAGTATCAAAAAATGGTAAAAGGAAAAAAAAAGTCGTATTTATCAGCCAAAAGATGAGGGTGGGGCCCCCAAATGAAGTAGAAATTAGAAGTCAGAAGTCAAGCAAATACTGGAATGGAGTGAAGCAGGAATGAAGGAAGAATGATCAAGAATTTTTTCTTGTAAAGCTAAGTCATCCTGAACTGCCTGTTAATGGAGGCCTGGTAATGAGGTGTTTTGCATAGATTAGCATATATCAAAGGCACAGATCAAGAGAATTAAATTACTACTATGATTATTAAACATTATGCACATTACTTACACATATATAAATATATACCCTAAGAAAGTTTAAGGTCAAGTTCAGTTTGGCAAGACTAACATAACAAAATGCCTAAACGGAAATTTGGTTGTCTCAGTTTTGGTATAATTCTTGACATCATAGTTCCAGATACCTATACTACAGAAGGTGAAGATGAAGTTTGGTTATAAAGTGGTTTTAGATTTGTCCAAGAACACTGCCAGGAGGAAAAGACCAGAAAAGAAAGAATTTAGAAGTACACATAGGGATATAGAGGGATCATGAAAAGATTTATTTGTACCCATCCAAGAAAGTTCAGTTTGGAGTTCTCCATTGATTGGGTAGAGGGCTTATCCTCCAAGCAAGAGTAGAGAAAATAGTCCAAAAAAAAAAAAAAAAAAAAAAAAGCTTTTGTATTGATTGAGGGTGTAAATATTTTGCTTCTAATTATCTTGATTAATTATAAGTTCACAGTACTTTTGTACCTTTCTCAGGCTTTCTAAAAATCATAATAAACATCATTCAATATTTAAAAAAAAAAAAAAAAAAGGCGGCAGCTTGTCTTCAAAGCATCCATAGGGGCTCCAAAAGAGAAAAGGTCATGTGCCAAGCCAGGAGAGTACGTCTGGTAAACCAACATGCAAGCACGACTCAGCTTCTGCTTTGAAGGATCCTAAGATAGCATAAAGGAGAGAGAGGAATGGAAACTCAAGGTAGAGGCAGAGGAAAGCTAGTACCACACATTCCTTTCCCACAGCTGGCATCCAGCTATAATAGAAACATGGCTGACCTGAATAGACAAATTTTTGTAGGGGTTCCTCTAGGTGTTAAAATATACATCTTAACTTATCACAATCTACCTCAGGTAAAATACAGAACTTTTCTCTAACATAACTGTATTTTTCCTCCTTTCTTAGTAGGAATTATTGTTACTATACACATACACGTTTATGTATTTATATGTATGTATATGTATAAAATCTTTGTTTTTCTCTCTGATCTGCAACTGGATAATTCCTGATCTATCTTTATGATTCATCCAACCACCTTAAATAGGCTTTTATATACACTTAATGATTTCTTTTTACTTTTAATGTTTTATTTTAATAAATAAACTTTATTTTCTAGAGGAGTTTTAGGTACCCAGAAAAACTGAGCAGAAAGTACAGAGGGTTCCCATATATTCCCAGCTCCCACACATGCACAATCTCCCCCACTACTCTGGAAAAAGAGCAGTACATTTGTTACAACTGATGAACCTACAATGATACAGCACAATCCTTCAAAATCTACAGTTTACATTAGGATATATGTTGGTGTTGTACATTCTCAGTTTACAAATGTTCACAAAGATGGACACATATCCATTATTGTAGTATCATATAAAAGATAGTTCACTGCCCTAAAAATGATCTGGCCTCTGCTTTATTCATTTCTCCATCCTCCCTAACACCTGGCATCCACTGATCTTTTCGCTGTCTCCAAAGTTTTGCCTTTTCCAGACTGTCATAAAGTTGAATCACATATAGTATGTAGCCTTTTCAGACTGGCTTCTTTCATTTAACAATATGCATTTAAGGTTCTTTTATGTGTTTCCATGGCTTGATAGCTCATTTCTTCTTTGTGCTAAATAATACTCCATTGTATGAATGTACCACAGTTCATTTACCACCCTCCTACTGAAAGATATCTTGGTTGCTTCCAAGTTTTGGCAATTAGGAATAAAGCTGCTATAAACATCCATATGCAGGTTTGTGTGTGGACATAAGTTTTCAATTCAACTGGGTAAATACCGAGGGGAATGATTGCTGCATCATATGGTAACAGTATGTTTAATTTTTAAGAAACTGTCAAACTGTCTTCCAAAGTGGCTGTACCAATTTCCATTCCCACCAGCAATGAAAGAGAGTTCCTGTTGCTCCACATCCTTGTCATCCAATGAAATTTTAATTTTGGTTATTATACTTTCAACTCTAAATTTCTCATTTGATTCTTATATAGTTTGTATCTATTATGATTCTTATTTTGGGGCGCCTGGGTGACTCAGTTGTTAAGCGTCTGCCTGCCTTTGGCTCAGGTCAGGATCCTAGGGTCCTGGGATCAAGCCCTGCATCAGGCTCCCTGCTGAGTGGGAAGCATGCTTATTCCTCTCCCACTCCCTCTGCTTGTGTTCCTTCTCTCGCTGTCTCTCTCTCTCTCTCTCTCTCTCTCTCTCTGTCAAATAAATAAATAAAATCTTCAAAAGAAAAGAAAAAAGATTCTTATTTTTGAGACATTGTTCTTTATTGTCCTAGAATTCTTAAAACTTAAAAACTTTTCATAATAGCTACACTGGAATATTTGTTTGCTAAACTAATATCTGGGCCCTCTCAATTTCTATTGTCTGCTTTTTTTTCTTCCCTTTCTGAGTGTGCGTCTCAATTTCTTTTTTCTTCCCATGTCTCTTCATGTTGAAAAACGAAAAACAGATAATATGTTATAGTAATTCTTGATTCTGATTTGTTTCTTCTGAAGGTTTTAACGTACAAATTAAAATTATGTTTTCCTCAGGGTGTGCAATCACTGAGCCATTCATGTTTTGTCATTTTTATTTTACTTTGCTTGATTTTCTAGTGGTTGTGCTTGTGTCATACAAGATTACTTACAGAAGTGATCAGCCAATTATTTTGAATTGATCTTGTCAAAAATCTCAAGCCAATAAGGCTCTGACCCTTTCATTGCTAGATTTGTGTGTGGGTTTTTGAGCACACTTAAAGTTCAAATATCCACTTTAATGTTCACTTTCTGTGGGCCTGTCACTGATCTGCTTTGTGCATGTACATAATTTCTTAGTCAGCCATGGCTATGTGGAGAATTCATGTTATCTTTTGCATGGCTCTCTCACATACTGAATTCCCCCCAAAATTTATGGCTGCTCTCCCATTCCTACAACCAGGTCTATAAAATCAGGACAGCGTAACACTGGATTTTTCCTATTTGTTTTCTTCCGCCACTTCCACCAACAAATCTCTAGCACGGGTTTTTACCCTCTGCCCAAAATTAAGTCTACTAACTCTGGTAGCAGGACTGCTGAATCCAGTGACCAGCCTTGTCCTGGGAACAATACAGACCTGGAAGGAATGGGAGAAGCTCCAGGCAAAGAGACTGGAGTGCCCTGCTATTTACTATAGCTTTCATGATAAAAGATTTTTAATTTTTTTTTGCTTTCAGATAATTTTCAGAGGACTGAAATTATTTTTATAACCATTTTGTCCAGATTTATATACTTTATATATGCCAATCTCTTCAGGAAGCTGTAGCAGAAAGTCTCATAGTTTTGCAAGGTTTACTTAACATTAGAAAATCAGTTATTTTTCTGCACTAACAGTTTCCAGTAGAAACATTAATATGACTAAGTAGACAGATGCAAAATTTTTTTTAAAGATTTTATTTATTTATTTGACAGACAGAGATCACAGGTAGGCAGAGAGGCAGCCAGAGAGAGAGGAAGGGAAGCAGGCTCCCTGCTGAGCAGAGAGCCCGATACGGGGCTCGATCCCAGGACCCTGGGATCATGACCTGAGCCGAAGGCAGAGGCTTTAACCCACTGAGCCACCCAGGCACCCCCGGATGCAAATTTAATATAGATAAAATTTAATCTTTATTCATTAATTTAATTTCTTAATACCAGAATGAGTCAGGAACTCCCTTAAACTAAAACCACAGCATAGGGAAAAAATAACTAGCAATAATATACTTATTTTGAAACACTGAGGACAATCACTATAAAGGCAAGAAAAAAATGGTGCTAGCCAGCACCATTTCTATTCAACATTTCTCTGAATCCTAACCAATGAACAAACAACAAAAAAATAAGTTAAATAAGGAATGAAACTGTCATTACTTAAAAATGGACTGATATTACATGAAGAAAACCCCAAGAATTTACAAGTAAATTATATAAGAACTGCTGGTTAAATTTATAAATGTTAAAAAATTAGAAGCCCTGGAAAAAATATGGAGGAAAATAATCATTAAATTTACACAAAAAACTACAAATATTCATTCATAAATGGAGAAGGAACATCTTGTAGCACATTTTGTAAGTTCAACATTTCAAATATACCACAGACCACATAGACCAATTCTGTGTCTATGTGACTATAACTACAAATTGTTTAACAAAATATTAGCAAAATAATTTCAGGAACATATAAAACAGTGCAGCTTGACAGAATGGGGTTTATCTTGAGAATACAAAGATGATTTTCATTTAAAAGACAATCAGTATTCTTCATTGAATAAGAGAGAAAAATCCAATGGTCATTTAAAAAACATTTGATAAAATTTAACACCCATTTAAGATAAAAGCTGATAAAGGCAAAAATTCTACAGATAGCCTTACTTTTAATGGCAAAATACTGAATGCTTATCCTCTTAAAATTGACAATGAGGTAAGGATGCTTATTCTTACCACTCCCATTCACTAGTCTATGCAGGAGGGATGCTCTTACAATATGGGGAAAAAAAGAAAGAAAAGCCACACACATGGGAATTAAAGACATAAAACTTCTATTTTCAGCAAACATGAATGTTCACATGGGAAATCCAAAGCAATCTATCAAAAAATTGCAAAAACTTACAATGAATTTAGCAAGGTAAATGAAGAAAGGTTAAATTATAAAAAGTATTGTTATGTGATATACCAAAAACAAACAATTTTAAAATAAAGCATGTTGAAAATATAAAATACTTAGGAATAAATTTAACCTAAGACAAATAAGAGTTTTACTCTAACTAGTGGACACAGCTTAGAGAAATTAAAGGACACATAAATAATGTTTCTAGATCAGAAGGCACACTATTTTTAAGATGCCAGTTTTCTCCAAATAGATTATAAATTCAATAAAATCAAGATAAAAATTCTAACATGCTATTTCGGAGAAACTGATGAGCTGATTCTAAGCGCATATAAAATTTCAAACAACCTTGAATAGTCAAGGTCATTAAAACAATAGCAACAACAAAATCAAAAAGTGTTTACACTACTTGATTTCAAGAAATAACACACAGTACTCAAAACTGTAAAAAGATATGAATTTATATCAATGAAACAGAATAAACAAGTTTAGAAAGGATCCATGCATATGTGGATACTTATATGGAATAAAAAAGAAACCATCAACTTTTACCTCACACATTACACAAGGGTTTACCAATCTTGTCACTTGTCATTTAAGATCAGATATTCTTTGCTATAGAGATTTTTCCTATATTTTGTAAGATGTTTGCCTCGCCTCTATCAAGAAGGTTTCTATCATACCCTTTCCCCAGGTATAACAACCCAAAAAGTCTCCAGATATTGTTAAATGTCTCCGGGGAGGAAAATCATCTCTGCTGAGAACCACTGTCTTACAAAGAAACTGATCTGAAATGGACTTAAATGTAAACATAAAACCCAAAACATAAAATTTTAGAGAAACATTTGGGAGAATACCTTCATGACGGGATAGACAAAGATTATACAGGAACCAAAGAGTATGAATAAGAGAAAATATGATTAACTGGAGTTTATCAACAATAGAAACTTATACCTTCTATCACAATTTATTTTCAACGTTTTACTGACTGTTCAGCAAATACCACATGGCAAAAAAACCCACAAAAACCTAAAAGATCTAATTATCTCAGTGAATTTTGTTCATTATTGCACCTGTGAATTTACATATATATATGACATAGATATATGTGTATGCATGTATATAATAACACACACATACAATGAGAAGCTAAGAAGAGCTTTATCTTTAAAAGGAATACATTTATAGAACTTATACTACCACATATGAAGGCTTATTAAGTAATTAAAACAAATTGGTATTGGCACAAGAACAGACCAAAGAAGCAGTGGAAAAGAACAGAACTCACACATATATAGTAACATTATGACAAATGTAAATGAGATAAATGTCCAGGTAATAACATAAATCAAAAGAAAGCTTAAAGGCTATACTAACATCAGATTAAGTAGACTTAAAAAACGTATTATCAAGGATTAAAAGGGACATTACATAATAACAAAAAGGGTAAATTCCCAAGAAGAGAGAACAGTGTAAATTTTTATGTACCTAAAAACAGAACATCAAAATCATAATGCAAAAACTTGCAGAACTAATAGAAGAAAAAGACTAATCCATAATTATTGCTGAGTATTTCAACTCTTCTTTCACAGTAATCAATGAAACAATTACAGATAAAATAAGCAATGATATCGAAGACCTGAATAACACTATTAATCAACTAGCCCTAATTGACATTAATAGAACATTCCACCAGCAATAGTATAATAGATTTTTTCAATAGAACATTCATCAAGATAAATCATTTTCTGAGCATAAAACAAACCTAATACATTTTTAGAAAATGAAATTCTACAAAGTATGATCTGTGAACACACTGCAATTAAATTAAAATTAGTTAACAGAAAGAACTAGAAATTCTCAAATATCTGAAATCTAACAACACACTCACAAATAACCCAATGTGTCAAAGAGGCTGTGGTGGGAAATGTTTTTTTTTTTTTTTTAATTATGGAATGAAAATGAAAACAGAACTTTGAAAAACTGTTTGACCAGCTAAAGCGGCATGTAGAAGTAGGTTATAGCATTAAATTCTAGTTTTAGAAAAGAAAATACACAGATCAAATCAATGAAGTAAGCTTCTACTTAGAAAATTATGAAGACAGAATTCAATCTTGAGCAAATAAAAGTTAAGAAAAAGTAAATGCAGAAATTAATAAAATCTAAAAGAGAAAAAACTATGGAAAAAAATGAATGAAACCACAACTGGTTCTTTGAAAAGATTCATGAATTTGATAAATCTCTAACCTACTCACTAAGAAAAAAAGATGACAGAAACTACCAATATCGGGAAGGAAAAATGGGAGATCAAAACGTTAAAAGGATAATAAGTAAATACTATACACCAATTTGTACCAATAAATTCACCTCAGCTATTTTTTCATGTCTTTACAAAAATTAAGTCAAAGTGGATCATAGATCTAATTGTAAATGTGTAATGATAAAGCTTCTAGAAGAAAACATAGAAGGAAATACTTGATCTTAGCTCAGGCAAAGTTTTCATAGATCCTACCTATATGTATGCATGATCCATAAAAGAAAAAAATGAAAAATTAGCCTTCATCAAAATAATGATCTCTGCTCTGTGAAAAATACTTTAAAAGGATTAAAGAACAAACTACAGATTAGAAGAAATTATTTGCAAATTACACATCTAAGAAATGCCTTGTAATCTAGAATAAAGAACCCTTAAAATTCTATAATAATCAAAAAAAGCCAATTTTTCAAAAAATGGCAAAAGATTTGCAGCCACTTCACACACACACACACAAAAAGACATATGGATGGTAAATAAGCACAGAAGATGTTCAACATCATTAGTCATTAGGAAAATGAAAATTGCAATAAAACATGCCACCACTCACTTATGAGAATGGCTAACCACATATACACAAAACCCAACCAACAATTCCAAGCACTGGGAAGGGCATGCAGTGACTGGAGCACTCATACATTGCTGGTAGGAATGTAAACTGGTGCAGACACTATAGTAAACTGTTCAACAGCTCCTCGAAAAGTTAAGCATGTCCTTAATATATGACCCAGCAATCCCACTGCTGAGTCCACAGAAATGACAACTTATGTTTACATAAAAGCCTGTACACAAATATTTATAATGGTCTTATTCATAACTGCTAACAAATACATACAACCTAAACACCCTTCACCTTAAGAGAAAGGAATATAAATTTAGATATGTAAAGATTTTTTTCATCAGAAGACATCATATAAAGGTAGTGCAAAGACAAATTTAGATTCCTTTATCATATATAAAAATGTGTTCCAGGGCACCTGGGTGGCTCAGTGGGTTGAGCTTCTGCCTTTGGCTCAGGTCATGATCCCAGGGTCCTGGGACTGAGTCCCGCATCAGGCTCTCTGCTCGGCAGGGAGCCTGCTTCCTCCTCTCTCTGCCTGCCTCTCTGCCTACTTGTAATCTCTCTCTGTCAGATAAATAAATAAAATATTTTTTAAAAATGTGTTCCAGCCAATTAATAATCAAATAAATACATATTTTAAATCCATAGTGAGATAACCATTTCACATTCAACAAATTAGCAATAACTGAAAAATCAGATATTAACAAATTTTGGCAAGACATTGAAACAATCACAACTTTCCTCTGCGGGCTCAAGTGTATATTGACAGAACATTTTAGAAATCATTTTGGCAATTCATAACAAAGCTGAACATGTGTTTATTCTGTAGGCCAGCATCTCTGCTACTATATATACACATTAAAGAAACTCTTAGACATGTGCATCGCAGGACACAGATATGAATGTTTGTAAGCAACATTGTTCACTTAATAGCAAAACAGAAAAATGGGGAACAACTCACATATCCATTAATAATATATTTAATAAATACATCATAGTTTACTCTTGCCATCATGTATTAAACAGCAGTGAAACTGAATTAACCGCAGATACAGGTATTTATGTGTGTGGGTCCTAAAAACATAACGTAGAAAGGAAAAATGAAGTCACTAAAGGGTATACAGCTGTACATTAGCAGAGACAAAATTTAATAACTTGCTTTTTGAGAGAAGTAGACAGGTGTTGATTATAGCCAAAAGCAAAAGAATGATTTACACAGAATTAACCAGAATGGTTACCTCCAGGTAAGCTTCTGAATAAGAATATTCTAAATCTCTCCTTGGGTTATAAATAAACAGCCATTTTACTATTATTTTTAAAACTCCCTGTATGAGTTTTTATACTTTCTTTGCATGTGTTTTCTTTCTTTCATTCTCTTTCTCTATCTCTCCCTCTTCTCTGTCCTCCCTCCTGATCTTTTTTAAGAAAAATGATCTCATCGTCCTTCAGGTTTGTGGCTAGGATGCCTGAATGGAAGGAAATGTGCCTTCATTCCCAAATTACTTAGAGAACACCTGAAAAAGAGCAGAGAGGTGAGGAATATCCAGGTACAAAGGATATCCAGGGAAGTTGTACAGCATGTCTGAAATTAAAGACAAGGCTCGGCACTATTGGTAAAATGTGATATTTAAAACTTAGAGTAGTCAGTATTTTCCAGGAAAAGTAGGTGGTGTGAGAAGAGTCATTACTAAAAATGAAACCCTGTGGAATACTAACTTTTGAAGAGCAGATATAAAAAAAATACACTGACAAAACAGAGTGGGCATGTATTTGTCCTCAAAGAAAGAGTGTCATAGAAGCCAACCAAGAAAATCGTTTAAAGCATAAGGCCACTATCAACAATGCAAAGTGATACCAGTACAAGTAAATGAAGAACAGAAATAGGATTATGGGGTTGTATATAAACTACATTTTCTCAGCCCCCTTTTCCTTGTCTCAATCTAAAGGATAGAGAGGGAATAGAGGAGGGAACAGAGTATTGTGAATTACTGACCCATTCAATAAATATTTATGAAACAACAGTAATTACTGAGTACTTACTAAGATTCAGGTAAGAAAAAAACTCTCTTCATCATTTGTTTGCTTTTCAAATGAAGTGTCAAGAATTGATGAAGGGGAAAAGGACAGAAAATTATGGGGTAATATTTACCCAGGGTGCTCAGACAAAGCCTCCTAGAGAAGGTGCCATTGACAGAGACCTCAACAATGTGAGTCCTAAGAATATCTAGGGGAAGAATATTCCAGAAAATTAAATAGCAAGTTCAAAGTTCCTGGATTGGGAGTTTGTCGGACTGTCTTGGCACAATAAAGGAATCAAGAGAAGGTCAGCATTGCTGAAGTTCAGTGAACCTCAGAGAGAGGTAGGAGATCATGTCAGAGAAGAAACAGAGTGGGAAGCCAGAGAAGACAGTGGGGAATCTAGATTTGAACCCAGCCATTTAGGCTCTAGAGTCCCCATATTCACCATCTCCCTGATATGACCTCTCTGTTTAGAAAGGGTGTCTCCATTCTGCAAAACATTTATAGAAACTAGGATCCTCTGTACTCTTGACAGAGTCTATATTTATAGGTCAACAGAATTCCCAGTCTGGCCCTGAGAGACATGTCAGTTCATAACAGAATTTTTTTTAAGATTTTATTTATTTATTTGACAGAGAGCATCACAAGCAGGCAGAGAGAGGAGGAAGCAGGCTCCCTGCTGAGCATCAAGCCCGATGCTCAATCCCAGGACCCTGCGATCATGACCTGAGCTGAAGGCAGAGGCTTAATTCACTGAGCCACCCAGGCACCCCCAGAATTTAACTTTTGAGTACAGTTTCCCTTAGACCATCAGCCTGGTCTTCCTTAGAAGCCAGTTAAGAATTCCTGAATTAAAAAAAAAAAAAAAAGAAAAAGAAAAAGGAATTTCTGAATAAGCAAAACAGCATGCTCCTTAGATTAGATTACACCAATATATAATTTGCTATTTCTACTATTAATATAGCTACTACTACTATTACAAATAATAGAAATAATAATTACCTCTTTAGTTTCTTGAAATGGTTATTAATTCTCTACAACAAGGTACGTATACCCTCATAAATTCAACTACACATTATGAGGTAATATGCTAGGAAAGATGGACTAATTGGCATTGCATATTCATTGGGTACAAGAATTCAGCTACCCCCCGGGCTAGGCCTCACTAAGACCTGACCCCAATATCTCTTAGGCAAGTTAATAATCTAATACTAAGACAAGCTCAAGTAGGCTATAAAGCCAAGATTTTTTTCTTTTTAGATTTATTTTGACAGAGAGAAACACAGTGAGAGAAGGAACACAAGCAGGGGGAGTGGGAGAGAGAGAAGCAGGCTTCCCGCCGAGCAGGGAGCCTGATGCAGGGCTCAATCCTGGGACTCGATCCTGGAACTCTGGGATCATGACCTGAGCCGAAGGCAGAGGCTTAATGAGTGAGCCACCTAAAGGTGCCCCTAAGCCAAGATTAACAGAAGGGTTGATTTCAGTTTTATTAGGTAAAGATGCAAATACACACACACACACACACACACACACACACACACACACACAAATACATCTCCATTAAAAACAAACAAAAAACTTGAAAAGGATCTCAATTTTTTACTACCAACTAAAACCATCCATACTGTTTGTGTCCAAAAATTTTAAGTTGTCACTTGTGCTATTTTCTCCTGATTTAGAGGATAGCAAATGAAAATGACTAAATCTAGATGATAACCTAAGCCCCATTTGTGAAAATAAAACCCAACAGCAGCTTTTCCAGTTTTATTAGCACTTGGAATATCTGCTGTGTAAAGAACAAAGACATTTCTGAATCATTTACTTTCAGTCATTATGCACATATCTATAGCTACTTTCCATATTTCTTATCTTTCCTCTCCTTAAATTTTAATAATTCAAACTTTTAAAAGATTTCTTCTTTTTTAGATTTTATTTATTTGACAGACAGAGATCACAAGTAGGCAGAGAGGCAAGCAGAGAAAGGAGGAAACAGACTCCCCGCTGAGCGGAGAGCCTGATGCGGGGCTCCATCCCAGGACCCTGAGATCATGACCTGAGCCGAAGGCAGAGGCTTTAACTCAGTGAGCCAGCCAGGCACCCCTTAATGATTCAAACTTATACCAAACTTCCAGTTTGTCTCTCACTACAACATTTTATGAAAAACTTAGGGCCAAAGGGGTCAGAAGCATTTCCCCACATACTTTTATCCTTCCTGTAGTATTTGTATGTCATTTTCTTTACACATGTATTCATGGCAAAGTGAGTCACAGGAATTTAGGCTCTATTTCTCAAGGACAAGTTAGAGGTATAATTCTGTCCTTGTAGGTTTTTAAAAGCAGGACACAAATGTCCCCACTTCCTCCAAATCAGTTCCTCTTCTCTGCATAAACTGTACTGAACAAAGGTGAAAAACCCGAAGTTTCAGTCTCAGGTTATTGATAGCACAGACTGCTATAAGTTGTGTTACTTAGGGAATAAAGAGGATCAACTAGGTGTTGGAGAACTACCACAGGGTCTAACAGCTTGGACCATCACCTGGTCTTTAAAAGTACCAGGTTGGCAGGGTGCCTGGGTGGCTCAGTCTGTTGGGCGTTTGCCTTCCGCTCGGGGAGTGACCCCAGAGTACTGGGATTGGGCCCTCGCTGGGCTCCCTGCTCCATGGGAAGTCTGCTTTTCCCCCTTTGCCCCTGCCCCTGCTCATGCTCTCACAAATAATTAAATAACATCTTTAAATAAATAAATAAATAAATAAATGTACCAGGTTGGCAATTATTTTGTTCAAGTATTTGTCATATTAATGATATAATTTAAATAGGCAGACAGATAGGTAGACAGATAATGTACTTCACAACGGCCTTCCAATGAATTGATGACATTGGAGAAGGGTCTCATAAAAATGGAGACTTATTTCCACTAGGTTTTCATCCCATTTTGCAATTTGAAAATAGGAATGGGCTCTTTTCTGTTTCACAATTTAAATTAAAGCACTCCAGCAAGTAGATATATTACATTGAGATAAAGAGATAAAAAAATATTTCTTTAAGATGCTGATGCCTTACATAAAAAGAGAAGCACATTTCTTGAATGGGAGAATTTAGTATCATGAAAAGATCTATTATTACCAAATGAATACAATGACTTAACACACTATTGATCACAATTTGAGAGCGATAACTTGTCAAAATTATTTTGAAATACACTGTAAATGTTTGAGAAATGACAAGAAACATTTGCAAATGGGTAAGAGAAAGAAGCTTTTTTACCATACCAGAATCTGAGATAAATCTACTGTAAATAAAAAGTATATTGTTTGTATGTATATCATTATGCAAACTGAATGAATGAATCAAAATCCTGCATCTAGAGATGGATCCAAGGATATCAGCAAAAAGAAGAGGACACAAGAACACTCTTACCATGGTCAATTTTAAGGTACCGATGTCATGACAATCAGCATGTAAATCCCTGAAAATTCAGCAACTGGAATCTAAAGCACACCACTGGCAAGGATGTTATTTCAAGTCAGCTGGAAAATCATATTTGCTTAATAAATGGAGCTGGAATGATAGCCTATGCAATTTATTCTTTTTTTTTTTTTTTTTAATTTGACAGAGACCACAAGCAGGCAGAGAGGCAGGCAGAGAGAGAGAGGAGGAAGCAGGCTCCCCGCTGAGCAGAGAGCCGGATGCGGGGCTCGATCCTAGGACCCTGAGATCATGACCTGAGCCAAAGGCAGAGGCTTCAACCCACTGAGCCACCCAGGCACCCCAAGCCTATGCAATTTAAAGGAAATACAGTTAAGTACTTAACACATTTTACATAAAAATAAAATCTCTATTGCTTAAGGATCACATGAAAAATACCCACATTCTACTGCATGAAAAATGCTGGCAGATAAAAATGCACTGAGAAAAGAAAAGCTAAAAGAGAATAGGCTAGGAGACAATTTGAAGCATTTATTGAAAACAGAAGTTAATATTCCTCAGACATACATACATACAAAAAGCTCTATAAATTAAGAACCAGGATAAAACTTCACAAGAGAACTGAAAATTTAAAAGAAGAAAGAGAGGAAGAAGAAAAAGAAGAAAAATTATTCTCAACATCATGGTAGATAAATCACTGCAAAATGTCAATTTTTAACATATTAGATTAATAAAGTTTTTTTACTTTTTTTTTTAGATTTTATTTATTTGACACAGAGAGAGAGAGAGAGAGAGAAAGCGAAGGAGGGAACACAAGCAGGGGAAGCGGAGAGAGAGAAGCAGGCTTCCAGCCGAGCAGGGAGCTTGATGGGCTCTGAGATCATGACCTGAGCTGATGGTGGACGCTTAACCCACTGAGACACCCAGGTGCCCCACAGGCTAACAAAGTTTTAAAAGCTTAATGATATCCATTATTAAATGGGGAAATGTGTATATGAGAATATTTTATGAAGAAATGTGATCTCACACATTCTGTAACAACTGTGAGTTAAAAATATACACAACCTAACTTAAAAACCCTATTTTGGGAACCGTGTTTGGGTCCATTTCTACAGTAAAAAACCAAATACAAGTAGAAGTGTGTATGTCTACAGAGACTTTTCAAAACATAGTCAAAAGATTTTGAAAGAAGATACATATATGCCAACAGAGTAATGTCTGAATTAATTATAAAATACTAACATCATGAAACATTGCCCAGCTACTAAAAATGAGTTATATATCTTACTATTGACAGGAAAGGATATAAACGATATATTAAAGAAAAAAATATATATTGTGTATTTGTAAAATCGTATTTTTTCTTAGACGGTAGTAATTAAAGAATCTGTATGTACCTTCGTGTTGGCACACTTTTTTTTTTTAAGATTTTATTTATTTATTTGACAGAGAGAGAGAGATCACAAGTAGGCAGAGAGGCAGGCAGAGAGAAAGGGGGAAGCAGGGTCCCCGCTGAGCAGAGAGCCCCATGCAGGGCTCGATTCCAGGACCCTGAGATCATAACCCAAGCCAAAGGCAGAGGCTTTAACCCACTGAGCCACCCAGGAGCCCCGGCACATTTGTCTTTAAACAGGAAGAAAGTTATGGGATAGCTACACTAATAAAGATAAATTCAAGGAAGCTGTATTTGGAAAGGGGATGACACTCACCATTTTACTTTTATATCTCAATAGTATTTGACTTGTTATAAAGTGCTATATGACTTTATAATTTAAAACAGGCTGAAAGTTTGAAATAATTGGCTAGATCAATTATATTAAATTGGAAGACTGCTAAGACACATTATATGAATAAAACAAAATGAATAGTATTATGAACAAATAGGGCCTATTTAAAAAATAGAAACAAAAGTATGTGTATGTGTGCTTAATGTACATGTTAATATGAATTTTTTATTATTATTATCTCTGTTGAATGGTACAAAAAGAATGATAGAGAGACTGAAAAACAATTCTACTCTTCTATGGTATTTGTGGGAATATAACTGGTCCTAGCATTCAGGGGATAATTAGGCAAAAAATATGAAAAGGCTTAAAAATATGTATGCTGGTTTCCCAGAAATGTAACTTGAAGTCATTTATCCCGAGGAAATAAATCAAACATTTATTCGTCAAATAAACTGAGCAAAGATTTAGGCATGTCACAACTTAAATATTTACCAAGAGGTTAACTGGTTATATGAACTGTAGACGCCACCGAGGCTGATCAGCAGCTGGCACTCCAGCAATCCCAGTTGTTAACACCGGCATCTAGTTCTGTTATTTGCTTTTTGGCCATTGTTTGACGGCTGGTACCCACACATAGCAGGTATCAAATGTTCTAAATATTATTCCCGAATATAACCTTTCAGAGTATAATATACAACCATTAAAAGTGATATAATAGAACGCAGTTTTCCAACTTTAGTCATGTACTAGTCCACACTTAAGATTTTTGGCATATATATGAGCCACTTGAATTAGTATTTTCTTAATATAGTTCCCTAAGTCTACGAAATATCTTATCAAAAGTAGAAACCCATATTGATTAATGTAATTAAGAGTAATGATCAGTAAATATTGAAAGCAGTATTATTAATTTTGAGCTGGATAAACCTTTTAATGCATTTTATAAAAAGGTAATCAGCGAAAATTAGTTATTTAAGTCAGACTAAGACCCTCTTTATATTATCCGAATGATCAGAATAATTGAAATAACAGAAAATAGAATAAAGTTCTTGCTATAATATTTAATACTGTGTAATATCTTGTCCAAAAACAACATGAACTAGATTTTGCAATCATAACATCAGCGATATGTATCCTACGTTTAAGGAGAAACCAAGACATATTAGAAAGACATATTTAGTACATAGAAAACTTAGTCATAGTGGCTTTAATAATTTATGTTCCTTTTTCTCTAAGTAAACATAAAGTAAAGGAATCTAGAGGTAGTCAGTGCTGTCCTAGGTTCAGGGATATTATCTCCACGATCCTCTTTGCCTTTCGCTCATGAATCCAAGGTGGATATTATAGCATTAGCCTTCACACCTAGAGGCAAGTCAGAAAGAGGTAGGGGAAGAGAAAGAGAAAGAACCAAGACGATTGCACTCATCTTATTTAATTAGAAAACCAAAACTTTCCTGGAACCCCTTCAACCCTCTTCTCTTAAACCTTACTGGTCTGAACTGATCATGTGTTCACTCTACATGGTAAGGAAGTCAGAAAATTGGAGAATAAGATCATCATAAATGGCTTGAACCAATTCCCATGCAGCTTCTTACATGTTATACATACATTGCAGCTTCATACTATATCCTATTTAGCAGGAAAAAAAGGAGTGAATGTTAGTAACTACATTGTAGGTAACTAACAATTTCTACTATAATCTGTAAGGTATTCATGATCTATTTTGACATTTAAAAAGTAGTTTACAAAAAATATATACAGTTTTTTTTCCTGAAAAGATTTAATGCATCTGTGTATGTACATGTATATACACATGGGAGTATTTATAAATGAAAATGTGCTTCCTTGTGTTAAAAGAAATGATGGGTGATATTTTTTTAAACTTAACTCTATTTTAAATACTGGATTTATACTATTTCTAAAAAATAAGATCAAAATATTTTGTTGCATCCAATTTAGTTAAATTTTAGAAAATAATGCTGGTCTTTGGAAAAGCTTTGGTCAGTCAGCTCACCTAGCATCTTAGTATCCCAACTACCAAAAATCTCTGTCTACGTCCTGTAGTCCTCAGAGTTTCTTAACTGGGTTAAGAGGCGTTACATGTGTCTTGCTCAGCAAACACATCATTTCACTTGGGAAAGTTTAAACTGCAGATAGAGATCTGACTTTCATCTTCTATTTATCCCTTCATAGTACATAAAGGGCTGTGAAGCCAGTGTAGGGCTTACAGTTTTGACACAAGAGCCTTCTCTCTTATCTAATTCTTGCAGAATCCAGATTTGGTGGCCTTTAGACACAATGTAAGCTACATCTGTTTGATTTAACAATTGTATAAATTTTATTACTGTTGAGACAGAAAGTAACCCCCAAGAAAATAATGGATTGCCAACATCACATCTGTATGTATTTATATGAATTGCAAAGCTCTGTCGTTTTGTTCAGCTATCAGAGTGGCTGTCTGCCTGAGGGTCCCCTGGGATTTTAGTGCTTTTTTAAACATTCTGGCACAAAGCAAGGCTTTTTCTTAGTCATGAGGGTTTTTAAATACACACACGTATATGTTTAATTAATGATTAACTGCAATGACGATTCATCTTAAAATCAATTATGCACTGAATAAAGATTTCTGGAAACCAAGGAGATAACCTTATGCATATGTGATATTAAAACAAGGTCAGAGGCCCCTCCCTGTCAGTAGTTACAGTTCAGTCCAAAGTCCATGAGCAGAAAAGTCCACTTGATCTGGCAAAGGATCACTACTTTTTATTTAATGCCACTCAGTTTTCTCATTAAGTAGTAGAGGCAGAGACTTCTCAATCTTTTCTGAAATTTTAGACAGATAGATATAAGACCAACTTCAAAATAATGGCTATCTTGGCAGCTCTGCTGACTTGACCTTATTTATTACCTATATAACGCAGAGATACAAATGCATACACACACACACACACACACACACATATACACACATACCCACACATATATATGCATATATATATATATATGCATGCACACAGTCATGCAGGTAGAAAGAAAAGAGGTTGTCTATGCCATTGCATTAAAGGCTTTAGTACAGTCTGACAATAAGCCATAACTACAATTACTTGAAATTAAAGATTCAAAAGAAAACAAACTTTGTCTCTTCACATACCTGTATTCTCTCTGCCCTGCTTATCCCAGGGGAACATCTGGACTCAGTATTTAAAAATCACTGTATTAGCAAACTGAGAGCCAAGGCAGCCAGCATGAGGGAGATAAGATTCAATGAATCATTCATATCCAAGAGTCGAGCTGATTCATTTTGGAGCCATTGAAATGGACACAGAGCTTTTCACAGAGGACCAGCGTAAAATACCTTCCAGTTGTCAAGCCAGATTGAGCAAAGAAGCAAATTATCTAAACATCATTTCAGGAAGTGTCAAAAGAAATGCCAACGGAGTGGCAGCAGAGACTTTTGAGTTTCTAAACTGCATGATTTGTCATGACAGAATTTTAACCATTTTATTTTTTACAAGGTATTCCAAGGATGCAACTATTATAAGTATTTCTCCCTTATGCTGACATTTAAGGGATATGTATGTATAAATATGTGCTTCTTTATGTAGAATAATGAACTCCAAAGAATTCTCTAACTCCATTTGTGAATATGATCACTGAGGTATAAAGTTTTAATGATAGGAAACTGGAGCGATAAGTAAGAATAGGCAAAGATGACCCCAGATAGTTTTGTCAGGTTGCCTAGAAGGAAGCAGGCTATAGAGGGAGATTCGTACTTCCCTGTCTGCACGCCCTTGTGCAATCCCCTTCCTCTAAGTGTGGGCTACACATAGTGAGTTGTTTCTAACCAAGAGAATAATGACAAAAGTGATGAAATATCCCTTCCATGATCAGGTTACAAAAAAGACTGTGACTCCCCTCTTTCTAGCTCTCGCTCTCTCTCCCTTACTGAAACTTATTCTCCCTTGCCTTTTTGTTTTCTCTTTTTCTTCTTCACTTTGCCGAAGCAAGCTGCCATGCTGAAAAGGTTCATGTAGTAAGGAGCTGAAGGCACAACTGCACCCAAGAACCCGAAAGAAAATAAATCCAACAGTCTACAATGGACTGAATCTTGCCAACAACCTGGCTGATATCTTAATTATAGGTGAGAGATCCTGAAGAAGAAGCCCCAGCTTAGCTGTGCCATAATTCCTGGCACACAGGAACTGTGAGATTATAAATGTATATTACTTAAACTCTCAAGTTTTGGAGTAATTTCTTCCAGTAATAGATAATTAACGCATCTACCTAACCTCCCATGAGTTCCCCGAGTCTCCAAGTGCTAAACAGCTCCTATCTCACAAACGAAAATCACCGACACTAAATCCAGATAGACTAGTAACCAAATTAATCTGTTAGTACAAGGCAGTTTTCACTTTTGACCCAGGTGTTTTTTGTTTTTTTTTTTAAGAATTTATTTATTTATTTGACAGAGAGAGATCACAAGTAGGCAGAGAGGCAGTCAGAGAGAGAGAGAGGAGGAAGCAGACTCCCTACTGAGCAGAGAGCCCGATGCGGGACCGATCCCAGGAACCTAAGATCATGACCAGAGCTGGCAGCAGAGGCTTAACCCACTGAGCCACCCAGACGCCCCTGACCCAGGTTTATGTCAAGTTGTCTTGACTAGAACCAGATCCTGACCTGGGCTAAAGAAGTCCTCCTGGAGAAGCATGTTACGGAGTGAAGGAAACTGGTTAGGGAAGATGAGGACCAGTCAAGACATGATTCCAGGCAAAGAATGGAGAAGAGTAGCTTTAGCCTGGTCCCATGAGGGAACCCAGGAGTATATGGTACTCCTCACATCTGTCTGGCAAAAAGGCAAGAGAGGTAGGTGGTCAGTCGGCTAAGCATCCAACTCTAGATTTTGGCTCAGATCATGATCTCAGGGTCATGACATAGAGCTGCTGCATTAGCTCACACTTAGCACAGAGGCTGCTGGAGATTCTTTCCCTTTCCTTTTGCCTCTGCCCCTCCTCCAGCTTGTACTCTAAATAAATAAAATCTTTAAAAACAAAACAAAAGCCAAAACAAAACAACAACAAAAACAAAGGCAAGAGAAGTGGGCTTTCATATTCTCACAGCTATTCCTCATTAGCTAAGGTGTCCTCCTTGAGTAGTGGAAAAAATGTAACCCGCCAGTTGTGCTCTGCTCCTCGTGGTGATGGAAAAACAACTCTAATAGCTGTGATGGCTGTGTGATGAAGAGAAGTCTCAGGCACAGGCCATTACAAGCAAGAGCACTTGAAAGCTGGAGATGGAGAGCACTGAACTCGTAAAGCGTATCTGAGGAGATCTGGATGGAGTACCAGCCGTGTTCACCATCACAGCCTGTAAAACTACAGCAAAACACAGGAAGGCTAGCTCTTCGGTGGTGCAAGCATACCTTCCTGCAGGGCACTGAGAGATGGGGGGCCCTCGGCACTCAGTGCTCTTCTCCTTGCAAATGTCAGCCGGCAAAAGTGAGGCTGTTTCTCTTTAGACCTCAAAATGTGACAGAACTTTGTACAATGCCTTGAATTTATTATGAGGTTCTCTCTGGACAGCATCTTGTGAGCAGAGGGGATGGGAGCAGACCCCATCTGCACTGTGCCTTTATAACTCCAAACATCCAGATTCCTTTACCCAGCAGATTATATCTAGTCCTTTCCTTAGAATTATTATATTCACAATATTACGACTTCTCATTGTATCATTATGGCAATATTATATTCACGATTATTATATCAATAAATGATACCATATCAAGCATGGTATGTTTGGTTATCAGTCAGTGGCTGTTTTAAGTTTCATAATGGAATTTAACTAAGTAAAAAAAAATCTGATAGACACAAACACCATGTAAAGTGAATTACACAGATCTCCTGAATGTCAGTGTAGTTGGCTTCCCACAGTTCCACAGAGCTCAGTTCCTTTAAGAGTTCAGGACCCAAGATACAGGGCTCCTCCCTGCACTGCAGTCATAGCATGTCAAAATTAGAAACAACCAAAGGCAGCCAGTGAAATGAAGCAACAAGGAACCAAAGCAGAGTGATATCAGGACACCGTAACGGGTGAGATGTCGCCCACATTTGCCTTCATCTGGTGCCAATCTGCAGGTTGATTCTGATGCACATGAGAATGGCAGGTGCTGTCAAGCTACCTTCAGCCCCTGCCTGTCCATCTGTCAAAAGAAGTCACCTCTGAGTGCAGAGAATGGTTGCACAGTCTTGGGCAGACAAACTGATGTCACCAAGGAGAGAACAATCAAAATGTTTAATAGATCAAAACTGACAATCATCCACCACTCACTCACTGGCTTATGAAGGAAGAACATTCAACACAACTTTGGCCGATTAAAGGGGGTTGGCAGTGCTCTCTGACAGAGGATTAACCCTAGGGAACAAAATTTTCCAGCACTTTCCCAGAAAAAAACAGTTAATGAAGTGAAATTTCAGAATTGCTAACCTTCCAGTTTGACATTTGAAGTCTACAGAACGGTCTGACAGATCCATCACCTTTCAATACTTTGGCAAAGTTTGACTAACTTTATTTTCCTTCTCTTTTTCTATATATCATACTCAGTGGAGAAAAATTGTGAGCATCCCCAGAAGTCCCATGTACTAAGTGTAAGTTCAGGAATAATGAGGGTGAGCAAAGGACAAGATAAAGGAGATGCATCAGTGCACTTAAAAGAATATAGCTTACATCCTGAATATTACGACTATAAACATTTCTGGGATGGCCCAAAGCAGTCCTAAAACTTCACAGAAAGGCATCTATGAGAAATTTTACCTAAAAACAAAACAAAACAAAACAAAACTGCTTTTGGAACACATAGATAGCTCAGTTGGTTGAGCATCTGACTCTTGATTTCAGCTCAGGTCATGATCTCAGGGTCCTGGGACTGAGCACCCCCTGGGGCTCCTTGCTCAGTGTGGAGTCTGCTTGAGAAGTCTCTCTCCCTCTCTCTCTGTCCCTCCCCCGGCTAACACATGTGTTCTCCCTAATAAATAAATAAATCTTTAAAAACATTGCTTTCTTTTCCTTTTCTCTTTTATAATTTCAAATTTAAAAACATTTAGATGTTTTTCAGGAGGAAGATTTTGGGATAAAAGGCCAATGTGCATTGATTTTTAATGGGGTTTCTCATAGGGATTTTTCTACCTGGAAAATGAATGAGATGAAGATGAGTTTACTGCCATCACAGGCATTTCAATTCCTCATTATCAGGTTCTCTGGGCTGGTTTGACTTCTGTTTTCCCCAGGCTTTCTGGAAAAGCCTTGGCTCATTATTTTGAAGCACCTAGTCAACTGTTAGCTTACTACAATCACTTGCCTGCCATCAGATGGTCACAAGTCTTTAGAACATGCAACTAATATTTTGAATGTTAATACTAATTCAGTAATGTGTCATTTATTTATAGCCATGCATGAAATTTTCACTTTTTAATGGGCACTACAGATCATATGGTTTTTTTCATTATAGATTATTATTTTCTAATTCAGTTCTTCAGATCATCTTGTCTTTGAACTAACATACCAAATTGGAAGAGTAGCTTAGTAAATATAATGAAGGATTATTTTATTATCACTGCAATGGTAGACCCTGTATTGGGGAAACAAATATTGATTTACCTACAACTAATTAGCTGAGAGACCAAGGAATACATGTCAAAGAAGTTCTGGGTTGTTCGCAGAATTAGTATGTGTCATCTGTGAGAGACTCAATGGACTCCAAGATTGGACTAGTCTTTGAAAAAAACAGCCATCAGTGATATCAGCCATAGAGCTTCCCAAGGAAAACTGTACTCCATAATTATTTTTCCTAATTTACTGCTTAAAAAGGGTTGCCAAAACAAATTCCATCAGTATTATATAATTGAAAAACTCTCACACAAAACCCCCATTAATGAAGGATTTGTCTTAAAACTATACACTGTACACTATCTGTATTAATATCTTTCCTAAAGATATTTTCCAACACTTAATTATCCTGATTGTATTTGAAAACTAAAATTCTGCATGATACATCAAGAGGAAAAATTAAACATCTTTATATTCTTATTTTCCACCTATTAAAAGATTTTACCTCTTTATCACTGCAAAGGAATTCTGAAAAACATACTTTTTTTTTTCTTATGTAGACTCTTGTATCATCTTTTCTGTATCACTGCAGACTTTTTCTGTTTTAGTCACAAAATTCAAGTTCTAATATTTTTCTTTTTTTTTTTTAAGTTTTTTTTTTTTTTTTAAGATTTATTTATTTATTTGACAGAGAGAGAAATCACAAGTAGGCAGAAGTAGGCAGAGAGGCAGGCAGAGAGGGAGAAGCAGGCCCCCCGCCGGGCAGAGAGCCCGACGCGGGGCTCGATCCCAGGACTCTGGGATCATGACCTGAGCCGAAGGCAGAGGCTCAACCCACTGAGCCACCCAGGTGCCCCGAGTTCTAATATTTTTCAATCTGAAAAGATCTAGGTAAATTTTAATCTTTAACTCTTTGTGTGGAAAAAACTATCATCAGTATCAATATATCAATGGCTGCTTGGTTAACTTACTTTTTTAAGATTTAGTAAAATTCGTTTTTTAAATGAATTAAAGAACACATTTTTATATAGGAGGTATAAGGCACTGCTACAGGCAAAAAAATAATTATATTAATTAGAACAGTTTTTATTCTCAAGGATTTTAAAGCAGCCTTGGCAACAAAATTTGCAATATAGTATATATTCAACATCAAAGGTATGTCTGGTGATGTTCTAACAGGATGAAACATCAGCTCTACCTGGCCTCTACCTGGCTAAAGTCATCTACAGATGGCTTCACAGAGGATACACTTGGGCTGGATGTGAAATTGTGGGCAAACATCTGAGGAGAATATGGGCTAAAGTATATTCCAAGGACAGGAACCAGTAGATTCAAAGACATGGTACAGGGTAGGTGAGTTAGTAAGATATTTCAGAAAGGATCTGAAGATTAAGTTGGGGCTTAAACTACTTTGACCTATTAAGTACCCACCAATCCCAGAATCCATGGCTCACTAATCTATTTCTGAGAAAACCCTGGTTTTTTTTTTTTGGTTTTTTTTTTTTTGGTATGCAACACATCAGTGAAATCTAAATATATGCTCTTGTTAGAGTGAAATCAGTTAAATCTAAATATATGCTCTTGTTAACACAATTTGGACATAATGGTAGTAAAGATTAGAAAGATGATAGCAATCTTGATGAAAGAGAAAATAATTTTCACTTAATTCTGTGACAAAATTTATTCTGCTAAAAAATCACCTGGGGAGTTATAAAAGCAAACATTCTGCATACAATACCATAAGTACTGAATAAAAGTTTGGGAGCATAAGAAATTACATTGTTAATAAACATCCTGGTTGACTTTGGTTATTTGATCCTTGGAACACACTCTGAGAAACTATGATCTAAGGAAAATTAATCAGAAAATCAAAATAAAAACAAACACAAACCAAAATTACAATGAGACACCTCCTCATACCCATTAGAAGGGGTAGTGTCAGAAAAAACAGAAAATTTTAAGTATTGGCAAGGATATGGAGAAACTGGAACCTTTTTGTATTATTGGTCAGAACATACAATAGTACAGATGCTGTGAAAAATACTATGGCATTTCCTCAAAAAATTAAACAGAATTACCACATGATCCAGCAATTCCACTTGTGGATATATATACCCAAAAGACTTGAAAACAAGTTCTCAAAGAGATATTTGTATACCAGGTTCATAGCAGCATTATTCACAATAGCTAAAATGGGGAGGAAACCCAACTCTCCATGGACAGATAAATGGATAATCAAAATGTAGTATATATACATACAGTGGAATATTTTTCAGTCCTAAAAAATAAGAAATACCTGACATTTGCTACAACATGGATGAATCATGAGGACATTATGCTAAGTGAAATAAGCTAGTCACAAAAAGACAAATACTCTATGATTCCACTTATGTGAGGTACATAGGGTAGTCAAAAATCACAGAGACAGACAGTAGTATGGTGGTTCCCGGGGGGCTGGGAGGGGGCAATGGGGAAGCAAAATGAGGGGTTATTGTTTAATGGGTATAGAGTTTCAGGTTTATACAATAAATGCAAAGAGTTATGAAGATGAATGATGGTAATGGCTGCACAATGAAAGTATGCATTTAATACCACTGAAGAGTACACTTAAAAATGGTTAAAATGATAAATTTTTATTATGTGTATTTTACCACAATAAAAAAAATGAGGGAAAAAATGGGAATAACAAACTGTTTATATGCCAAAAACTAATTCAACTTCATCTTTTCCATAAAGCTTTCTGAAATAATTTGAGCCAGAGTAATTACTCAATTCCTCTTTTGTACTCCCATATCATTCTATTCATACTGTAATTATTGCTTTTATCACACTGTATTATAATTACCTTTTACATGCATATCTGCCCAACTATGTAATTCCTTCAATCTAGGCTTATCGTTGTAAATCCAGACCCTAGATTAATGTACAATGCATAGCCGGTACACAATAAACATCTATTAAATTGATTGCCAATAACTGTAAATTGCAGTATAAAGACTGACAAGATAGAAAAAAAAGTTGACGAAAATGGGACCATAAACAAGCCTCAGATGCAAATTACTTCCTCCTCGTTGTTCCAACTGCAAAAATGCCAAAAATTATTTTTAAGATACCACTGCTATGCTTTCTATGATGTAGTAATCAATTTTAGTGTGGTCAAAAAGAGTTAAGAATCAAATTTTAGCTGTCTGTAGCAAATTAAATGTAAATATCAGGGCACCCATCAACTTTGCAAAATTATACCCTTGGAGCTTTATCAATATAATTATTTGTGAATGAATTAGTGAATATCTACTTATAGATAAACCATTTGTTAGATTTACAGTGGATGAATCTAAATAATAAGTTACTAATATTTACTAATTTACTAATATTTTAGTAATTTACTAATATTTACTCAATAATTTACTAATTTCCTGAGAAAGTGTGAAAAAAAATGCTTTGCAATAAAATAATACCTTAAACTCAACAGTGCAGCAGAATACAGAAAGAAATTGTGCAAAGTAACTTCCAAAATAATTCCACAAAGAGGATAAATGACCTTTGATCACATGAAAATTTTCATGTATCTACTTTGCTTAATGGTACCTACATCTCTCTAGAAGGTCAACACTGTACTGACTAAATGGCCTACAGGTGGCTTCAGCAGATCAGGGATACTTTAGGGCTAAAGAAGGTTTAGGGGCTAAAATATAAAACAATTAAAAGCAGTAGCACCTGGGTGGCTCAGAGGGTTAAGCCTCTGCCTTCAGTTCAGGTCATGGTCTCAGGGGCCTGGGTCCGAGTCCCACATCAGGCTCTCTGCTCAATGGGGAGCCTGCCTCCCCCTCTCTCTCTACCTACCTCTCTGCCGACTTATGATCTCTGTCTGTCAAATAAATAAATAAAATCTTAAAAAAAAACAATTAAAAGCAAAGGTAATTTCTTAATATGAAGCAGTAAACTCTTTTCTAAATGTTGGCAATAAATAAATGAAGATGAGAAATTCAAAAAATGGATTTTTTTTTTAAAGATTTTATTCATTCATTTGACAGACAAAGATCACAAGTAGGCAGAGAAGCAGGCAGAGAGAGAGGGAGGAAGCAGGCTCCCTGCCGAGCAGAGAGCCCGATGCGGGGCTCGATCCCAGGACCCTGAGACCATGACCTGAGCCGAAGGCAGAGGCTTAACCCACTGAGCCACCCAGACGCCCCTCAAAAAATGGATTTTAATGCTTGATACTGCTAAAATGATCTAAAATTTCCTGAATATAAAATAATAATTTCAACAAACTACATTAACACATAACTTAAAATCTTCTAAAGCCGAATTCCTTAAGAGCTAATGATGATGATCCTTGTTTTCCTAGATATGTGTGTGCGTGTGTGTGTGTGTGTACATACACACCTGTGGAGTCAATTATTTCAACCATGTATAAGAAAAGAAATGCATGTCTAGAACAGACTGAACATAAAGGGAAAAGAATATAAATGTGACTACCATCTTTATCAGTGCAAAGATACTGGTAAGAAAAATTACCATTAAATACCTGCTTCAGTCCCAAGCATGTAAAAATGCAGTCTACGCACAATGTAGCACCAACATGCAAAACCCTGAGGATTAGGATCCGGTTCTGTTACTAGTACATAAAGATAATGTATAATGAAAAGTCAAGAAATACAGGTTTGAACTTGAGACATGATGTAATCATTACCCTTTTCTTTTGCTATGGTAAAGTATTGTAACTTGAAGAATTTCATCTTAATAGCAAAGATTAAAAAACTGAATTTAAACAATTCCACAATAAGCTTTATCTCCTTCCAGTTTCTTACTGTCTTTCAACTGTATTAATGTGCTTACCTTTATTTTCTTTGTAGTTAATTACAGTAATTAATTGGATATTAATAAAAACAACTTAAAAGGATCTTTGTTCAGATTCATCAAATGAGAATTTACTTTATTAACATAAATGCTTGTGTAGTGAATTCTTATAAGTCAGTATTAAATAAATCTGAATGCATAAGTAAAAGGAGCCACAATTATTTATACCATAAAATGACTGTTTTCTACTGACAGCATTAAAATGTTGAGCTTTCTTTGTACATTTTAAACATACTATTAGTAAAAACTTCAATTGCCATTGTGTCATTATGCATTTCTTTTGGAAACTGTGTTGATGAGATTCAGACCTCTGACCACCTTATCTTGGGCCATGTGGAAACTGGTATGTTTAAATGCCACTTGTACTCATCTAGAACCTGCTTGCCATTTCCGATAAGCTCGCGGAGCCACATAGAAGTAACTTGTACTCTGCTGCTGCCATTTTGGCAGAGGGAAGAACCCTGAAGAAGTTTGTATGTTGTTGTTGTTGTTTTTAATAAATTCAGCCCTATATTGTGGTTTTAGGATGTGGACATTTTTGCTCAATTTTTCATTTTCTAGGAGAACCTGCAGCTGTTTTTGAAAGACTATAGATCTGCTATATAAAATACGTCCTGTAACCTAATACATTTCATGAATTTCCCTCTCTTTCCATTCTTATTTTACATATACTTTTCATTTTGCCTTACATTTTTTGGCGAATATGTTCCACATTTCAAAAGAAATTAATTTTCATAAAAACCTATGGTTCTACACAAAAAGAAATAATATATAAGGTAGATGTGTATCAGGTATTCTACAACCAAATATTTGTGAAGTCTCCATGAGAAGAAAATTATATAGATACTACCATATGACTTTAAATATGTATTAAGCCAGGGGCACCTGGGTGGCTTCATTTGTTAAGCATCTGACTCTTGGTTTTAGCTCAGGTTATGATCTCAGGGTCTTGAGACAGAGCCCCACATCAGGCTCCATGCTTGGTGGGTACTTTGCCTGAGATATATATTATCTCTCTCTCTCTCTTTCTCTCTCTCCCCATTTACCCCTCCCCCATTTCCACATGCACTTTCTCTAAATAATTTTTTTAAAAAGTATTAATCCAATGCAACAAAATCAGTAATATACTTTGATGTAATCTTGGTAAGTATGAAAGAATGAAGGAAAAGACTACCTAGAATAACTATATTCATTACTAAGGAGCTGGACTTGATTCTGAGAAGATGACTGATATGATGACATCTGGTGTTTGAAAAGGTAATTTGTAGTTAGTGTGATTAATGATTGATTGATGGTCTGAAGGGCTACAAGCAGGAAGTCAATAGGGAGAATGAAGGTGAAGGATAATAACAGACAAGGACAGGGAGGAGTAAGTGAAAATGGAATAGAAGAAGAAATAGTTGGGAGGGGTGGGAATCTATTTGGACATATTAATTTGAGGATTCTCAAACAATAGCAGTACACAGCTCAAGAGAAGATGAGATACTGATAGATGATCACATCACACTAAGGATACTAGAGTTGTGTCATTTAGAGCAAGAAATAAGGGGAACAATGATATT
This sequence comes from Enhydra lutris kenyoni, assembly GCF_002288905.1. NCBI lineage: Eukaryota > Metazoa > Chordata > Mammalia > Carnivora > Mustelidae > Enhydra > Enhydra lutris. The sequence goes on along the minus strand of NW_019154100.1, from coordinate 36,850,330 downwards.
TAATAGGTAAAGAGTGAGGAGAACACACAACAAAAACATACATAATCCTTATTTAGTATGTTTTCCCTTTCTTCTTTTTCTTTTTTAAAGATTTTTTTTTTATTTATTTGACAGAGACAGAGAAAGAGAGAGAACATAAGCAGGGGGAGTAACAGGCAGAAGGAGAGGGAGAAGCAGACTTCCGGCTGAGCAGGGAGCCCAGTACAGGGCTCGATCCCAGGACCCTGAGACCATGAACTGAGCCAAAGGCAGACACTCAACCAACTAAGCCACCCAGGTGCCCCTATGTTTTCCCTTTCATCTTGCATACATATATTTCAATTTTACATATAATTTATGAATAGTATAAACTAATCTTTTGAATCTCAATATTTTATTTGTCTCTAAATATCTGAAGTAAAAAACATTCCTTTCTGTTAATATCTTTGTTAAATCAAGGTATAGGGTAATAGAGAGAGATGAATTTTGTATGTTTCCAGTATAAAAGTGAAGTAAGCAGTTGCCATCCTAATATGATATTTTCTCAAAGTTTTCCATGTATACAATATATTTTTTTCAAGGACCCACCTGAATTATTTCCATTAGAGTCATCCATTAAGCTAAGTAACTGTTTTCAAGAGGCTCCTGTATATGCAAATGGCTTATTTCTTTAGTTTGTAAACTGTAATGAACAATTTTGCGTTAGTAAGCTTTGTAATATTGGTTAAGTAATTTTACCTCTCTGTGCCTAATCCATGAAACAGAGCCAATAATGGTATCTACCTCACAAGACTATTGGAAGAAAGAAAGGAAACTGGGGGTATAGAGCACCCAGAATGTCTCAGTAAATGAACTATGAGAGGAGCTTTAAAAAAAGCGGCAAAGATAGTTAAAAACAAAATGGAAACACTGAGGAAAAATTCACAATATATGTTAAATTAAAATATTGAGGAATTATAAAGTGAGTGATTGAGAAGAGTGTAAGTCAGAGAGACAAATAAATAATACATCTCTAAGACAGACCCTCATAAGGCTTCCTTATACACACTAGGTGATCAGTGCTAAGTAATGAATGATTTAAAAGGTAACATTTTTATGCCTGACCATTTATTTGAAAGCAAGGTAATAAAATAAATGAAAAATGAAAAATACATATGCAATTACTAAATCAGGAAAAAAAGGCAGATACGTTTAATTAAATTTACTGTTTTATGAATCACTAACAAAATTAGATGCATCTACTTCTAAACTAAGAAAATTATTGAAAACTTTAAGGGCTGTGGTCAGTCTCTACTAGTGTGATACGACATCTTTTAATCTATCTTCCCATATAACTTAATTACCTCCAGTGAGGTTTTTGAGGTTTCTTATATGGCATTATCAATGACGGTCAACTGTATTTATTTATTTATTTATTTATTTAAATTTTTTAAAATTTATTTTCAGTGTAACAGTATTCATTGTTTTTGCACCACGCCCAGTGCTCCATGCAATCCGTGCCCTCTCTAATACCCACCACAGATGTAGTGAAAAGAAGGGCCATCTGTACCCCAATGTTTATAGCAGCAATGGCCACGGTCGCCAAACTGTGGAAAGAACCAAGATGCCCTTCAACGGACGAATGGATAAGGAATATGTGGTCCATATACACTATGGAGTATTATGCCTCCATCAGAAAGGATGAATACCCAACTTTTGTAGCAACATGGACGGGACTGGAAGAGATTATGCTGAGTGAAATAAGTCAAGCAGAGAGAGTCAATTATATGGTTTCACTTATTTGTGGAGCATAACAAATAGCATGGAGGACAAGGGGAGTTAGAGCGGTAAACTGTATTTAAAGTGCAAATTTAGACACACCATTTCCATAATGGTCTGTTAAAAAAAAGTAGGAAATCTTCAAAACAGGGTGTCAAGTTCCTCATATTAACATGTAAAATACTCAAGTATTTATCTAATGTCAGTAAACCAAACACTGAATATAATTTCCATTCTTGACTTTGAATAAATGACATTCTGTCTAAACTAATTTTAGTTAAGGAGGAGTGTTAAGGACAGCCTGAGTTTTACATGTCTGCAAATACGTTTAAATTTATTACTGCTCTGTACTACGAAATTTAAAAATCTGGCATAACAATACATTTAAAATTTTCTTTGAGGCCACCATGTCCACAGTCCCTGAGGCAGTTATTCATTAACTGCAATAAACTGACAGTTTTTACCTATTGTCACAAATATAAGATGACACAAACCAGATTATATTTGTTTCGATTTTATAGTGTTCATATAGCAGTTCTAATTAGCAATCAAATAGTTGAGATTTAACTTTCCTCAGGCAAAGCTAGAAAATCTTTGAGGGAAGAGAAAATTGTTAGTTGTCACTGAATTTCGCTTTTTATTTTTTTCCTTTGCTCTCTCAAATGTCAAAGTGATAAATCAGGAATTTGAAAACCATATCGAAGAGAGGCAAGCACATGTTGTGGCAGGTTTGTGCCAACACTGTATCAAAATTCATACCAGCACAAAGACTCCGCGACTGAGGTGCTGTGCAACTTACCATTGAGATGCAAGGCACTGACCTGCTCTTCCTGTCATTTTCAGTCTCTCATTCAGATTCAGCAGGGACCCATCAGATATAAAGATCAAATGACAAAATAAGCCTCTATCATGAGTTGCTACAGCATGGGAGCATGACTATGTCCACTGTATGTCATTTTGACAAGGCTTGTCACACAAAGCTAAAGACTGATAATAAAAGACATATCAATAAATTACTTTTTAAAAAGGTTATTCACTATGTACTTTCATAGGAGAGTATCAAGGACAAACAAAGGTAAGTCAGTTAAACTGATACTGACCAAAAAGAGAGAGAGAGAGAGAGAAAGAAAGAGACTGGGTTGAAAACAAAAGATTAAAAAAAAAATATGAAAGTGAAACCCTTCTTCCCACCTGCCCCCTTAAAAACTCCTCATTGGTGAAAGCAAAGGCAACAACACGGATGTATTTTGATGTCAGGGCTCCTGAACTGAAGTCACACAAGCTTCTTTGTATGTCTGTCCTGTGAATCATCTATTACTCAGTCTTGTTTCCTTCCCCCATCCTGGGTATCCACTGAGCTTCAAAGGGATAAAGGAAAACAAAGCTGAGTATCAATTTGAGTGTCAGCTCTTCTTTAAGCAGTATAGGAGGCATAAAAATTTTAGTTCACGTGATAAAATGGCTGAAATATTTACATTGGTTCAGAATCTACTGAAAACTCCTTGAAAAGTGGCACATTGCATTTGCATGTCTGCCTCATAACTGTCTCACAATGACTGTCATTTATATTTGCAGGAATAATATGGGTTCTGATCAGCCAGATTTTTTTTTTTTTTTTTTTTTTTTTGGTAACATGCTGTATGGAACTCCTGTATTGTGTGCAAAAAATAATCATCAGAACCGAGAACAGAAATATTTTAGTCATTAAAAATAATTTAAGTTTCAATAATGTAGGGGGGCGGTTAAAACAAATTGCCCTAAGATGCTCCACTTTGGCATATGAATTATTTCAAGCTGAAAACAATCAAGGCCCAAAAGACTCAGGAAAAAATTTTAACCTTCCCTCTTCCTGCCTAGAACAATTTAGATAAAGGACCTGCTCCAGGAAGGGAGCTATCATCAGAGATAAATACATTATAATATGAAATCGGAGTGGTAGACAAGGAGGAATTTAGCAAATTCTGTGTTAAAATTCCTCTCCATATCAAATTGTTTCTGTGTGGGTCAGCAAATATTTGTTTGTCAGATATTTACTCTTTTTCATCCTCCTGTTAACTGCTTTCCTTCCCTTTCAAGTCTTGGACCCTTATATCCTTTTCCTTAGTTCAGGATGATATATATGCCTCATTTTGCCTGACTTGTCTTTGGAATCCCTCATGTCTATATAGATTCCCTGTACATACATAATTAAATTTTATTTTCTCCTGTTAATCCATCTCAAGTTAAATCTTAGACCAGCCAGAATATCCAAATATAAAGAAAATTTATTCCTCCCCAACAATTACATGCTTTCCTAAAATAAAAAAATACTAATTTTAATATCTATTACTATAGACAAAAATTTCTTTAGGTCAGTATCAATCAACTTAGAACAGTGTGACTTCACAATGATAAGAAGATAAAACTATACAATATTTAGACTGTATATGAAATTGCTGATATATGACTAGTTTTTACCTTAAAAATGCATTTCATATGGCTTGATATATTAAAATGTGCTCTATATGAATAATGTCTTTACAGATCTTGTAAGCATCATTTATGGTATAAACATGATTATCCCTTTTCATGACTAAACATTCAGGTCAATCATTATTCTTCAAAATCCTTTCAAGGTAGGAAACTTTATCAAATTATCTACAAACCTGCCTTGCTTTGTTTTATTTGTTTGCTTTCCTTTCACACTTGCGTGTCTATAGAAAAGCTTGATGGCATTTAGAAAGTGCATCTAATTCACATAGTATATCATTTGTAGAAAAGAAAAATCTATTTTGTACAGCTTGAGTAATAAACCTCAGTTTGGCTGAGAATTCAAACATTGTTAGTGGAGGCTTATTTGCTAGAAAACAGGTAAACTTTCCTCAGAAGTCAAAGCTTGAGCCAATTATTCTGGAAGACAGAACCCTCTAACCAGAGCAGTTACAACTGGGAAATCATTACCAATTCTGGTCTGTGAAATCTAGCTCAGTGGTTAAAGTAGGGATTGCAAAAATGCCTTTCTGACAACCAAATCTTGTATTACTTCACGAATAAATGTTAACCCCCTAACAAGAGTGAAAAGTGTAGGGTATCTTGCAGATGGGGGTATAAAGCAGTTATAGTTCACAAACAATAGGATCTTCTAGTCTCATGGCACAACAAGCAGTGTTAAGAGTAAGTTACAAGTACACGTATCTTTGTAGATAAATGTCACATTATTACAAGTGCTTAGGTACTTGTAATGGTAAAAATGAATTAAAGATTATCCTCCCCCTTGCCTTGCTTTTGGCATATTTTTAAAGTCTTATGAAACTGGATCAACCTTGGTAACTTTTTACAGTATAGACTTGTCAATTATCCATCTACATAATGTGAAAAATTATATCCTTAAGTTTTTAATTTTCACATTAATTCTCTGGAAATAATAACACAAACTTCCACTCACCAAGGGCCACCTTTCTATAGCCACTACTAAATGCCCACTCTACCAGCAGCAGAGACCAATACTGAGTGCCTGATATGGCACCACTGTCCAAGATAATCAACCAGCTAACTGGTATCAAGTTGATTAGACTAAACCACTTCAACATGGAAAAGGTAGTTTTTTGTTCTTCCTAGGAAGGGACATTTATTCTGGAAAGGGATCACCCTTTCTTGCATGCATTGCTTCTACTTAAACTACCATCCATGGACTTATAGAATGCCATGTCCACCATCATGGCATGCAACACATTCTTTTTTTTTTTTTTTAAAGAAAGATAGAGTTATTTATTTATTTATTTATTTATAGAGCGTGCGTGAGTGGAGGGAGGGGCAGAAGGAGAGAACCTTCAAGCAGACTCCACACTGAGCACAGAGCCCTATGTGGGGTTCCATCCCATGCATGGCCCATCCCATGCATGAAATTATCACCTGAGCCAAAACCAAGAGTCAAATGTGTAACCACCTACCTAGGTGCCCTCTCAACACATTATTTCTGATCAAAGAACTTACTTCACAGTAAATGAAGTGTAGCAATGGGCCCATGTTCATGAAATTCATTGGTTTCACCATGTTCCCCATTATCCAGAAACAGCTGTCTTGACAAAACAGTAAAATGGCCTTTGAAGATCAGTTACAGCACCATCTAGCTGGCAATAATTTGCACAGCCGGAGCAATGTCCTACAGGTTAGTGTGTATGTTCTAAATCAGTATAACAGTGTTTTGTCTCTCATACCTAGGACTTAGGAGTCCAGGAATCAAGTGACTCCATGAATTTTGAGTCCCAGTGATTTACTAGCAAAATTTTTGCTTCCTTTCCCACCGCCATGGGATCTGATGGTCTAAAGGTCTTAGTTCCAAAGGAAGTATTGCAACCACCAGGAAACACAATGATGACCACTAAATTGGAAGGTTGAGACTGCCGTTCAACCACTCTGGGCTCCTGCATGCCTCTGAAGCAAGAGGCAAAGGAGAGTATTAAATTAGTGAACTGGCTGGGAGAACTGATTCTACCAAGAGGAAATTCTGTTGCTGTGATACAATGGAAGTAAGGAAGAGTATGTCAGGAATACAAGATATCCCATAATGTGACTTACAGTGGTATCATATCCTATGACATAAATCAGTAGAAAACTACAGCTCAATTTAGGCTGGCCTTCCAATGGTCCAGAACCTCAGGGAATGGAGCTATGAGTCACCGACCAGGCAAAGAACTACAAAGAACTATAACCAACTGAGGTCCTGATAAGAGTAAAGGGAATATGGAATCAGTAGTAGTAGAAGGTAGCTGCAAATACCAACTATATCACATGACCAGTTGCAAAATGAGAATACTTATGTGGAGTGGCTAATTTTGTGTGTCAAATTGGCTAGACCATGGGGCCCAGTATTTGATTGACTTTATTTTAGATAATTCTCTGTAGGTGATTTTTGGATAAGGTTAACATTTACAATTTTGAGTAAAGCAAATAAACTCTCCGCAACATGGATCCGCCTCATCCAATCAGTTGAAGGCCTTAAAAGAATAAGATTGACCCTACCCAAGCAAGAAGCAATGCAGCCAGTGGGCTGCTTTTGACTACAACTTCAACTCTTTCCTGAATCTCTCATCTGCCAGGCCACTCCATCAGATCTGGTTCTCACCAAGCCTTCACATTCATGTGAGCCAATTCCTTAAAATAAACCCCAATCAATCTCTTTTTCCCTCTCCCTTTGTCTCTGTCTCTCCATCTCCGTCTCTCCCCTGCCATCTCTTCTCTATTTCTCTCTAGAGCCCTAATGCATTATGAGTATTTTTTTCATTATATTTCTTCCTTATTTTGTTTGAATATATCTAATTATATGTGTATCAACACAATATTTTTATTTTCTTCCCTCTCTTTTTCCCTTATCATTAAACATAAAATACATTAATGGCAGCTAATTTTGTATCATAAAACTGAAGCTACTAAACATCAATGGAGAAAAGTGAACATTATGTAATGTCTTTGCATCCTTTTTTTTTTTTAAAGATTTTATTTATTTATTTGACAGACAGAGATCACAAGTAGGCAGAGAGGCAGGCAGAGAGAGAGGAGGAAGCAGGCTCCCTGCTGAGCAGAGAGCCCGATTCGGGGCTCGATCCCAGAACCCTGGGATCATGACCTGAGCTGAAGGCAGAGGCTTTAACCCACTGAGCAACCCAGGCACCCCTCTTTGCATCCTTTTATAGAGAAAGGATTAATATCTATTTAGTTGTATGCAAGATAGCTATATTATATAAGGCAAAAATATGTTATCATTACCTTTATTTAGGGATTAACATAATTTAAGGAGATTTTTGTAGGGGCGGCAATGAATCTCCGATTTGTGTGTCCCACTTGGTTAGGCTACAGTCTCCAGTTATTTAGTCAAATATCTATTCCATTGTTTCTGTGAAGGTATTACAAAGATGTGGTTAAAGAACAACTGAAGTATGGGAAATTATCCTAGATATCTGGATTAGTCTGATTCAATTAGTTGAAAGTTCTTAAAAGCAGAACTGAGGCTTCCCTGACAAAGGAGACATTCTGCCTGAAATTAGATGGTTGAACTTGTGCCAGAGTTTCAGTCTGACCTTTCTGATGGCCTGTTAACATAGATTTTGTACTTGCCTAGCCAGTCCCTGCAACAGCATAACCCAACCCTTGGAAATAAATCTCTTAATACACATTTCCTAGTGGTTCTATTTCTCTGGTTGAAGAGAACCAGCAGGAGGTATGTGTTATCTCCAACAGATACAATAATAAACACTGAGACAAGTGGAAGATAAGGCGCCAGTCTTTAAAATGTTCCATCTAGGTATTACATAAATCTCAAATCACCATACTATTTGAAATTCACTTTTATTCCTTAAGATACATTTTTAAGTGGCTGTTCATATTTTTTGACAGTGTTTATCAAGGTCAATTCATCAAATGCACCATTAGCAAAAGTTAAATATCTAAGAATCTATATTACACAGTACTTATCCAGCCTTACAGAAATACCTAGAACATTTAATACAAGGTTGAATAGAAGTGATGTGAGCATACATCTTTGCTTTTAGGTGAAAATCATTTCCTTGAGGATTTCCATAAATGCTCTTAATCGTGTAGAAGAAATTTCCTTCTAATATGTATTTTTTAAGATTTTATTTATTTATTTGACAGAGAAAAAGAGAGACCACAAGTAGGCAGAAGCAGGCAGAGAGAAAGGGGGAAGCAGGCTCCCCGTGAGCAGAGAGCCCAATGCAGGGCTCAATCCCAGAACCCTGAGATCATGACCTGAGCTGAAGGCAGAGGCTTAACCCACTGAGCCACCCAAGTGCCCCCCTTCTAATATATTATGTTCTTTTAGTCATGAGTGAGTACTGAATTATTACAAGTGTTATTACTCTTATTAAGGTGATTATGTAATATTTTCTTTCTATCCTATTAATGTGGTAAACTATTTTGAGTTTCAGGTATTAAATCCACCTTGAATTCCTGGTACAAATTCTACTTGGTTATGAATCTTTTAATATGATCCCAGAATCCATTTCCTACTATTTTGATTAGAATTTTGTATCTACATTTATGTTCCTTAGATACTAAGTCATCCAAATCCAAGACACTGTATCCTCCCTCCACCCCATCACATCTCTTCTCTTCCAAAGATAACTCTTGTCCAAAATGTTATGGTAATTTCCTTGCTTTTTATAAATTTGCTACATAAATATGTAGATATAAACAATATATTATTTAATGTTGCCTATACCGAATTTCTATATTTTTCCAAGGCTTTTCTTTTTGCTTAATGTGCTTTTGAAATTCAATCTTTTTATCTTATGTAGCACAATCATTCATTTCCAGTACTATATAATATTCTATTGCTTATGCATATCATAATCTATTATTTATAATACTGATAAAGATCTGGGTTGTTTTTGCTATTGCTTCTGTAATGAGTATGCTTCTGCAGGTCCCCTGATGCATGTGAAATGATTCCTCTAGATTACATATATAAGAGTTGGATTGCTGGAAACCAATGATACACATGTTTATATTTATAATTAATGCTAAATTGTTTCCAATATGGTTACCAATTTGCAGATTCATCAACAATATGTGAAATCCAATATATGAAATCAAATTTTATTGAAACTCCAATCACTTTCTATGTATGCGAATGATTCCATGTGTTTCATGACTGGCTGCATGCTGATCAATTATTTGTATCTATCTCTGAATGAATTTATACTTTCTTCACTTGAGTTTAATATGCTGAGTAAACCTATCCACTGAATTTCTATTACCAAGTATACACATATATAAATGTATTTCACTCTTGAAGTTCTTTTTGATCTATGTGATTCTATTTGAATTCTGCCTCTTCTTTCACTTTTCACCATCAATGTACCTCAATTTTATAACCAAGGGCCTTCTACTGACTCTTCTACATACCTTCATTAGCTGTTTTGCTCTAAATTCATTGCTAATTCTAAACAAACAAACAAACAAAGCCTCCTTTTGTTTTTTGTTTTGTTCTGTTTTTAATATGATGCCAAGAAGGTAATTTAGTACTGCTTTCTCTTTACTAATAGCCTTCTTTAGTTGCCTCTAATATTTTGTCAAGTAGCCCTACTCTCAAGTTTTCTCACTAGAATTTCCTACTATTATTATTTAGTTATTTATTTATAAAATATTGTTCATTCACTTGTTCTCAAATCTTAAAACTTTGAAAGTCTTCATCCCCTTTAATCTACCCATTTCAATTTAGTTAATATAAAAATAATCAGAAAAAAAGAAAAAAGAGTTGGACATCTATAAATATATTACTTCTTAAAAATTCTTTAAATTAAAATTTTTAAAAATTTTAGAGTTTTTTCACCATTTTCTTCATTCCTGTATGATACTAAAGAGTCTAGAGGAATGACCTTACTAAAAAAAAAAAAAAAAAAAATAGAAAAAAAAAAAAAAAAAAGAATTCCCTTCTAAAGTGTGTCATTTCCTTTCATATGATTCATCTAGAAACAATGCTATACTTTCCTAACAGTATCCAGAACTGGTAAGGCTTTAAAATATTTGCCATATCATATTAAAAATAAACCTGACTTATTTTTAGGCAAGCAAATCCTATGCATGTAACACTATTCTGAGTAACTAAATGTGACATAATGTGAAACTGAATTATATATGTTCCTCCTTTGAGATAGAAAAAATATTGCCAATGAAGGTAACTATAATGGGTATGTTGTAGCTGTGCTAGGTATTTTATAAGAGATTAAATATCAATAGATGGGAGAAGAAAAATTAGAAATTTAAAATGACAGATTTCTAGGATTAATAACATAATCATTTGTTATTGTTCCTTGGAAACAGTAAAACCTAATAGATCACTTCACCTTTCACTGTTTGTTAGTCAATATGGTTCACAATTCTGAAACCTAAATAAACTGGTATTATGATAGGTTAAACAATAAAAGTTGCATTAAAAATGAACCTCAAATGCATAACTCAGCAGTTAATGTGCCAGCATGTTGTTAATTCAAAAGTTCACTGACTTGAAGCAAACTTTCATATGAGATTTCATATGAGGTGTTTGCTATATAAAGTGACACTATTTTGGGTGAGGGTTGTATGAGTCCATGCTGGGAATCACTAAATGTCCAAGGGAAAAGAAGACAAGAAAGCTATAATAGCAGCAGAAGTTCCAAAATGTTGTAATTTAATCAAGTTGTAAACTTATCTGTATGCTAGTTTATTTCCTTCCCTCCTTCCTCTCATGCTTCCTTCCTTCCTTCCTACTATATCCCTTCTATAAAAGTAGCATATCTCATTCAAGCAGAATAATGGACAATAGCCTAGCATATAAATAAGCTTCCATAGGATCCTATGATATTATTTGTCAAAGACTCATGAGGTACTCTTCTATACTTTTACTACATTCATTAATGGGGTCACTAGTACAACAAAAAATTTATATTAGTTAAGCTCAAATGCATAACTTAATATCTTCACGCTTATATTACATTTTAATACAGTGAGGTGGACATGCAATACTCTTCCCTAAACTAAAAACTTCATTAAAATCACAAATAATTACATTCCTTTCTCTAAGCAAAGGCAGTAAGAAACAAATCAATCTGCTCTGCCTTGATATGTCTGATTACTACTAAAGTTGTTTTATTGTAAAATCACTTATTAAAATATTTAAAATTACTCCTCAAGATTCTCAAATGTATGTTCATTGCAGACATTAACATCTCTGGAAACATCATATTTTGCCATTTGACCAAATTACTTCTAACAATAGAGGTCAGTTACTCATGAAAGCTCAAAGTTTTCCAGTAGGCTGATCAAATTTAATTTAGATAACAAATTCTAAAATGTTTATAAATACAATTCAAATAAATATTTTACACATGGTACCTAGATGGTTTAATAAAAGTCTGAGAATTAAAATTATTTTGAGAATAAATTCCGTTTACATATTTAAACTTAAAATATCGGGCAATTTCTACAGGGAAAAAAGTCATCTATTAGTAAATACATTTAGAGTTTTTACTTGCACACAGAGGTTCATATTTTAAAACTCTGCCTCATGTTTGGACAAGTTAGTATAAGATTGAGCTGCCAATCTCCACTGAGATGTCAGGGGCTGAAATAGGAGACATTTTGTATGTCAGTGCTGGACTACTGTATCATGACCGTGGACATGTTTGTATATTGCCAGCCTATGCTATCTATTCTTGGCACCACTAAATACAATAAATCTTCACCTCAGAGACTGTAAATGCATTATATAGCTTCTCTTTAAAAAATACTACCACTGCTTCCTATAAAACAGAACTGCTTGTAAAACCTAAATGTTGCAGCAACAATAGACTTCTTGCCAAATAATGTGTGACCAAGAAAAAAGTAATTGACTTTACTAGCAATGCTATGAGCTTTAGATGAATTATATTTGTATAAAACATATGAACCTGTCTTATAAACACACTTTACCAAGGAAAGTTTAATGAAGAAATGCTTTTATTCTGATAACTTGAAAAGACTTTTGATATTCAAATAGGGTTATCCAATATTTAGAAAGTGAATTTTACTCCATTCTGAACTTTTAAAAAATGCCTTCATTTTGGCACCCTCTGACTGCATAATTATGTAAAAGTGTGATTGGATCTATTATGAATTCCTACTCTTCTCAGGCTTAGAAATGTCATGAACATTATTACTCTGATTAATAAGTAGAGAAAAATTCCCTATCCCCATTCTGGAGAATACTCCACTCAATCTTCTAATCCATGTCTGTCACCAGGTTCACTCAGAAATGACAAACTTTTACATAAGCTTTAACATAAGTTAAAGCTTTCTTCAATTCTTATCCATATCTTTTTTGTAAGCATGTGCTATCATCACCACCATCCAAACCTTTTAGGGATAACATGTAACTGGCTTACTAACAGCTGTATAACTTTAAGAATACACAATTCTTCAGTTTCTACAACTAACACATAGTTCTGTAGTTAAAAGAGGACCAAAAAAAAAAAAAAAAGTATCCTTCAAAAATGCAAGCTTCCATCACTGATCAGTTATACATCACATATTTAAACTTAAGCTCATTATGATGCTGTTCTTCAGGTTTGAGTCAAGGTTGCTCACCACAGATAAAATTAGATAGCACCAGGGAAACTAATAATGATGTTTTTAAAAATTCTATTCTCTGACTAGTAGATACACAGCAAATTTTAAGCATGCCCTTCTGGTGAGATAGAAGAAAGCTTTTTGAGACATATTCATATCACATCTTGTGCCACACATCTAAATATTGGAAATATCCAGGCAGAAACTGAAGAACTGTTTTTCCCTTTAAGGGCAAACTATAACCATCATGTGGCCCAAAGACATTTTCAGGTACTCAGAAGGGATATATATATATATATATATATTTTTTTTTGACTGAAAACTGAAACTAATGTGTTAGATTACCTTAAGTAATGTAATCTACATGAATTCATGTAATGAAACTCAGCATAGGTTATATATTTTTCCCCAAAAATATTAGATTAACAGTTGATAATACACTATATAATAAGTATTTGAGTGCAAAATGTGAGACGGTAGTTGGCACTTGAAATGCTTAAGATTCTGCTTTCAAATCAGAATGATTGGCAACATTTTTGGATGTCAGTGTTGATCTGACCTTTGAGAATACCTACTTATCAAAACAAAGGCTGAGTCTAACACTTTTTAATAAAAAGACATGTTAGTGCAAGATAGGTGCAAGATAATATTCTTGGTAGTTCAGGAACTAATTTTCTTTAATTACTGCCAATAGCAATATTTTTGTCAAATAAAAAAATATTTTATCACATTTCTTGGTTGAACTAATTTAGACTTTTTTTAAAATAAAGGTAATTACAAGTGTTAATCTCCCTAATGAATTCAGAGATAATTTGCTCGTGAGAATTATCAGTCACAAGTGATAATTTAACTCCATTGGATTTGATGACATTGAATCCACTGGTGTTTCACTACTATTTTAACAAAAGCTGGGAGAGTAACCTATACTAATTACAAAAAAAGAACAGTTCAAAATAAAATGATATCAGGGTTGTAAAAAGGAAACTATCATATTAGAATATAGTAATTGTTAACGAATTATAAATTGGGACTATTTTGGTGAGAACCAAACAAGTTCTTCTCAAGTTTTTCAGACCCAATGATGATGTATAGACAAACAAAATGAACTTGGTATGTTATTGTCTACATTCACTTTTTACATATAGGGAGAAGTCAGGCAGAAAGAACAGATGTTGAAATCTTTGGATCCAATTCTGTCCTAGCTGCCCATATTAACCCAATGGTCAGTTTCCTCATCTCTAAAGAAGAGATAATAAAGCCTACCTCATTACATAAACATTTCAGTTCCATTTCAGAAATGCTTTTTACTCCAGGTTATCAGTATTTGAATTATTACCAATATTGTTAGAGTTGTCAATTTTATACTTTTTCAGTAACGAAACACAGGTTTTTAGACATCATTGTTCCTCCAAAAGGAATTTTTAAAAACCATTCTACTTGGAAATTTTAAAGTGACACCTAAATTTTAAATCTTAAGTACAAATAGTTGAAACTATGATATTATTTAAATATTATTTAAATATTGATACCTACAAAACAAAAATATCAAAATAAATTAATACCATTTCTACTCTTTTATGAAAACACAAACAAGCTATACATATATATATATTTTTAAAGATTTTATTTATTTATTTGACAGAGAGAGATCACAAGCAGGCAGAGAGGCAGGTAGAGAGAGAGGAGGAAGCAGGCTCCCTGCTGAGCAGAGAGCCCGATGCGGGGCTCGATCCCAGGACCCTGAGATCATGACCTGAGCTGAAGGCAGCGGCTTAACCCACTGAGCCACCCAGGCGCCCAAAGCTATATTTTAATAGTAGGAAATTTGGGGGCACCTGAGTGGCTCAGTAGGTTAAGTCACTGCCTTCAGCTCAGGTCATGATCTCAGGGTCCTGGGTTCTAGCCCCACATTGGGCTCTCTGTTCCGTGGGGAGCCTGCTTCCCCCGTCTCTCTGTCTGCTTTTCCGCCTACTTGTGATCTCTCTCTCTCTCTGTCAAATAAATAAATAAAATCTTTTAAAAAAAGTAGGAAATTTTATATGATTAATTTTAAATATATATGATTAATTTTAAATACTTTTTTAAAAGATTTTATTTATTTATTTGACAGACAGAGATCACAAGTAGGCAGAGAGGCAGGCAGAGAGAGAGAGGAAGGGAAGCAGGCTCCCTGCTGAGCACAGAACCCGATGCGGGGCTCGATCCCAGGACCCTTAGACCATGACCTGAGCTGAAGGCAGAGGCTTAACCCACTGAGCCATCCAGGCACCCCACCATTAATTTTGTCTCTGAATTTTTTTTTCTCATTCCAATTCAAATTCCATTCAATTAGTGATCCTAATGTAATAAGATTTTATACTTGAAAGTCTTCTATTGAACACCTTATCGTTCTTCTCTCTATATATTTATTTTTAAAATTTAAGTTCCTATAACATAAGGCTCTATATATCTTTCAGATTGACCCTTTATTACAAGTCTTATTAGCACTTTATCTAAAATAGCAAAATATATTATGAATTCCAATAAATATTATTTTTATAAAGTATAATTCATTTGAAAAAAATGTTAATGAAATGATTATAGATGACTTGCTTGAAGCAATTGTGGAAACATTCCATTAATGTTTACACATTAGGCCAGGCACTGTTGTGAGTTTTGAGTTAGCCATTTGCCTTTTTTTTTAAGGATCACTGTTAAAGGAGGTGATGGGAAGGGAGAACCTGCAAAGCAGACAAGTTTTCAGGCTGATCAATTTTATAACAGAACAGACTACAAATAAAATTTAATAATATGATATCTGATTTCTTTTTTTACGTTCAGTTAGCAACAGTATAAGTACATCATTAGTTTTTCATGTAGTGTTCTATGATTCATTAGTTACATATAACACACAGTGCACATCACAACTATTAATACTTTCACACAGCTTTTTGGTAAAACTTTGGGGACTGTCAACAGTATAAATTTGAAAACTGTTTTTCTAACATTCAGTTGCTCCATCAAAACAAGACACTCCTCAGGCCTTATACTAATTCTGAACAGTCAATAATCTTTCCAGTCTGCTTTCATGAATGACTAAAATGGTCTCATGTGTAACTGAAATAGAATAATGTAATTCAAGAAAGGTTAAATGGACCTAGGTAAGTTCAACCTAAGTAGAACCCAATCAGATTAATCATGGAGAGAACGTGTGTTTCCAAGTCCCAGCCATTCTCTCTAATTCAGAGGTTTTTAAGTCTCTGAAACAGAGATAGGGCTAAGGTCTCCATTATAATTAACAGAAAACAGTACCTATTGAAAAATGAACCATACAGGGGCTTAGTAAGATACTCTAGAAACCCTTGAATTTAGATCAATATAGAATGCTAAGCAACTGTTTTCCATAGCACTGAGTCCAAAGAGCAGCCTGAGAGAGAAATCTCTGACAACACTGTTGTGGGGGCCTTGACAAAAATGTTGTAAAATGATAAAGATTAAACTTAGAAAGACAAACCCATTACAGAACACTTTAGTTCTGTTTGTTTTCTGTATAGCTCAAGTGGAGATTTTTTTTTTAATTGACATACAAGATCCTATCAGGTTCAGGTGTATATCATCGTGATTTGACATTTTTATACATTACAAAATGATACCCACAATAAGTCCAGTATGCTTAAGTGTAGTGATCTTTGCAGAGGAAGCAGGGATAAAGGGCAGAGTTCCTGTGCAATTTAAAATGTATTTTCAGAGTTTTGCTTTTTATAAGACCTTTGAATCACTCCAATTAAAGGCGCTATATGCTTTTTTTGTGGCTCTTGATTTATATTCATAGATTTTTTTGGTGAAACACAAGGAAAAAAGTGAATACCTAGATGAACACTCTCATTTGAAGAAAGATAAAACAGTAAATCTGCAATAGCAAATGCCATTTCCAAAATCATACAACTACTGGCAAAACTTAATTTAGAATGTTAGAACTTTTTCCCTTTGTCTTAATGCTAAAGTAAGAGTTCTCAAAGTGTAGTCTCCAGACTAGCAGCATCAAAATCAACTCAGAATTTGTTAAAAATGCAAATTTTCAGGGCACATGGGTGGCTCAGCAGGTTAAGCCTCTGCCTTCAGCTCAGGTCGTGATCTTGGGGTCCTGGGATTGAGCCCCACATCGGGCTCTCTGCTCGGCTCAGTGGGGATCCTGCTTCCCCTCTCTCTCTCTGCCTATCTCTCTGCCTACTTGTGATCTCTCTCTGTCAAATAAATAAATAAAATCTTTAAAAAAAAAATGCAAGTTTTCTGGACCCACCCCAGACTTGCTGGATCTGAAACTGTGGGTATGGGACACAGTAATCTTTGTTTTAACCAGCCATCCAAGTGATTATGACATAATGTTTGAGAACCAGTTTAGAAAATAGAAGCCAAAACCATAAAAGAATTTCTAACAATGATGTCTTATATGGCCTTGGCATTAGTACACTAAGGTAATGCCTATGTCCTGCCTTTGGAAGGCCATGGGGCACTATTTTGTCACAAAACAGATGTGCCATGTAGTGTTAAAATGCTGACCTATCAACATTAGTTGTTAAATCCATCTCTCATTTCAATTTTACTGTTTTGATTTTAAAAAATTACAAAATTTGAATTTTAACAATCCCCTTTTTGTTTATTAAAGGTCTATATAAAGAAGAAATGGTGGGAGCAAAGAATAGCCAGAAGGCAAGGAGAATTGTACCTGAACTATGAACACACAAATATAACAAGATATCTTTTATACGTGATACAACCAGAGATACCTCTACCACCAGCCTTTCAGGGACAACCTTATACTCACAAGTGAGAAATATTTCAAGAGGCTATTTGAGGGGAAAATCTGAAAATGCGTATTTCCAAATAGATCAAATTAATGTTTTTTAAAAGTTAAATTACATTTGAAAAACAAAAGTTATAGTAACTGTTCAAAAGAAAGAAGCTGAAAATGACACTGTATTCTACAAAGAAATACTGATGTGAGAATTAAATTTCTGTTTTTTAAAATATGTGGCATATAATGGTTTAATTATGGAGGAGCTGATTTCCTCATCAGTGCCCATGGAATATGTGTATACTACTGAGAGAACACAACAGAATATTTTAAGGTATGAACCTTATGTTTATGTAAAGTATAATAATCTCTGCTACTGTGCTACTAGAACTATAATCATATTTATAATTAAATAGAAAATTTAAATTCTTATTTACAAAGGCTTATTTAATTATTAAATTATTGTTCTCACTCAAAACACTGTCATATCATTTAATATAAGCATAAAATTAGTATACATACAAACTATCAGTACATTAAAAATGATATTCTTAGGGCACCTGGGTGGCTCAGTGGGTTAAGCCGCTGCCTTCGGCTCAGGTCATGATCTCAGGGTCCTGGGATCGAGCCCCGCATCGGGCTCTCTGCTCAGCAGGAAGCCTGCTTCCCTTCCTCTCTCTCTGCCTGCCTCTCTGCCTACTTGTGATCTCTCTCTGTCAAATAAGTAAATAAAATCTTTAAAAAAAAAAATGATATTCTTTAAGATGTTAACATGTGATATTTAAATGTCTTCTTTACAGCCAAGAAATTTTAATCATGAAACATGCTATAATTGAATGGGTAAACGACTTAAAAATTCTTTTAGGAATTATCATTTTTTCCCTAAAAATGAACACATCCATACACCTTTCTCATTCCTATTTATTTTTACAACTCAATAAATTTAAGGACACATAAAGAAAAAAATAAATACTGGCTCTTTAGACATCTTTCCCATATGCTTCCAATATACAATTTGGAAGTCAAAAGAGTGGCTGGTAGCTAAATTACTGAATATATTTCCTTGCAGTAAAAAGAAAAGTGCCTTTGTAGAAATACTGTGGAATTTTCCTATTAAACATGGAGGAATAATTTCTTACCATCTGTAGCATTCATTTTAAAAACGTAAACAGTGGTATATTTGCCATCTGTTGGAGAGATTTTTTATGATACTTTTGAATCTGTCATTCAATGATATCACCAATTTTATCATCTAAGGATGATGCTTAAAACTATGATCAATGACATTTTTGGTAGCCAGACATGCATGCTGTGGAAGTGAAGCAGCAAAGGGCTATAAAGATGGCCACTAACAGCCATAACAGTTCTGTTAACACGAATAAAACAGTACAGAATGGCTATTTAAAAGCATTTAGCATCTTGCTGAAGGTGAAGAGAAGAATATCTGGGGAATGAGTAGTGCATATCAACTTACTCCAGGTAGCTAGCTATTAAACAGGTAAATTACAATCGCAGCCCTTCCCACATCCTTGGAAACATTTTGAAAAATACTACTGCCTACAGAAATTTTCACCATGTTTTCTATCCAACCTATTGTTCCAAGATAATTAGTAAGCTTTTCTACATATTTGAAGAAGGAAAATATGGACTAATCAAAAGTTTACTGAATAGATAAAATCAGAGTATATAGACATTTATCTTGATGAAAATGCCAGTGGACCCATTATGATTTCTTATCCTGGTGGCATAAATACTCAGATATTCATGACGTAAGATAAGGTAATTATTATTTCTCATGGAATTAAGAGACCTATCAGGTTATGAGGATTGGAATACTTAAGCAAGAGAAAACAAAATCACTCCCTTATGACAGCACATTACTTTAAAAGAAAAAAAAATTATAACTTATCTTCCCTTCAAATTACAAAAAATCTGAATAATTCTTGGTAATGCTTCACCACTTACTCTTTTTGGCCTATGACAGAGTAGTGAAGCAAACACAGAAGAAAGTCAGTATAAATGGTAATACAACAGAGAGGATGGAAGTTCAAATCTATAGTAAACCTCACTGAATGGCAAATAGAGCTTCTACCTATACCAACTGATCTTCAAGATAATGTCTACAAAAATATTTTTTCCATTCTACGTTCAGTTATTAAACATCTTTGTAAAATTCCCTGCTAAAGATATACTATAGAGATTCCTGTTACATCTGTATGAACTTTTCATGGAGTTAAGGATTGGGGTTTCCTAAAGCACTATATATTTCATAACGGTTGTTTATCAAGATAATACAGAATAACTTTGAAATACAATTCATTACAACCAGAAACTGGACTCAGAAATAGTCTACAAATAGTCATGCACAAATGGAAATAAAAAATATAGTTAGAAAACATATATTAAGACTTTACCTATAATCAAAATAAATTATTTATGTCATATTGTGTTCCTATACTATTTATATTTAAAATATATATTTCAGTAGCCATTTATAACCCCTCTTATGGGTTTTGGAGTAGATCTAATTTCCCCAAACCCAGACAGAGGTATGTTTTCTGACAAAATATAACTACTCTAAATCTGTCATCCCAGAGTACAGTGTGGCTGTGAAAATTTAGCCTTCATAATTTGCTGATAAATTTACTTAAATATAGTATATCTGAGGGAAGACACATATGAGATTTTAAGGCAGTATCAGTGTATTCTTAAAATACCAAGAAAAGGGGCGCCTGGGTGGCTGTGGGTTGAAGCCTCTGCCTTCGGCTTGGGTCATCATCCCAGGGTCCTGGGATCGAGTCCCGCATTGGGCTCTCTACTGGGCGGGGAGCCTGCTTCCTCCTCTCTCTCTGCCTGTCTCTCTACCTACTTATGATCTCTGTCTGTCAAGTAAATAAATAAAATCTTTAAAAAAAATACCAAGAAAAATATGACATAATATTTGTGGTATAAATGACTACAGTAAAATAGCTTGATATAAGATAAATGCATAAAAATCAATAATTTCCCCATATAATAGTAGAAATTATAAGATAATACTGTGAACCCAATCACGACAACAAAATATATAAAACATAAAAATAGGTGTAACGAGGAAAGATGAAAACTTTACCATAAGACAAAAGGATTTAATAAAAGGAAACATCACAGATTTGGATACGTGATAAAATATAATAGGTTTAGCACACTTTAAAGGTTTTCAGAGAAGGGGCACCTGGGTGGCTCAGTGGGTTAAAGCCTCTGCCTTCGGCTCGGGTCATGATCCCGGGGTCCTGGGATCGAGCCCCACATCGGCCTCTCTGCTCAGCAGGGAGCCTGCTTCCTCCTCTCTCTCTCTGCCTGCCTCTCTGCCTACTTGTAATCTCTGTCTGTCAAATAAATAAATAAAATCTTTTTTTTTAAAAAAAAGGTTTTCGGAGAAAAACAAGAAAGATAATTCTAAGATTATCTGTAAAAACACTGTGACTAGCTCAGGCAGTGAATAGGAAGAGATATGAAAGGAATTTTTTGGTCTACTGACTATTTAAACATACAAGAATTAAAAAACTGTGGTACTGGTATAAGAACTGAGACATAGACAGAATGAAATAAACTGCCCTGAAATGGATATTAATATATGTAACTAAATATTTAAGTAAAGAAAAACTAGTCAACTGATGTTAGGGAAATTGTGCTATATTTAGAAAAGAAATAAGGAATATATTTAAAAGCTAAATATGAAGGATGAAAACATAATAGCCCTAGAAGAAAGCTGTAAACTATTAAATTATCAGTGAGATAGATTTTTTCTAAATATTACATAGAAACTATACAGTAATATAAAAAATGTGTTAAATTATGGTACATAAAAAATATACCATAAAATCTAAATGAAAAACTGCTAAGCAAATTTGCAGTAAGTATGACAAAGTATTATGCTTATGATTATAAAATGCTTTTTAAAAATAACCAGAAAAGCACTATAAAAATAGGGTCAGTTAACATGAAAAAGCAATTCATAGGGAAAAATGGGAAATAACAAAACATGCAAAATCACTGGTAATTAAGGAAATGGGGATTAGAACAATGAGAGCATTTTTTTCTTACCACATTATAAAAGTTCATGAATTTTACATGTTGCAATCTAATACTTTTATTCATAGCAATCTTCTTTAAGAAAATAAGCTGAGGTTCCAAAAATTATTACAGTATCACATAAAAAAAATTTAAGACTGTTGAGACACCCAAGAATAGAAAAATCAATTTAAAAATCATGGCAGAGGGTGCCTGAGTAGCTCAGTCAGTTCAGTGATGTCCTAAATGGAGCCCTGCGTCAGGCTCCCTGCTCAATGGAAATCCTGCTTCTCCTTCTGTCACTGTCCCTACTTGTGCTCTCTCTCTCAATCTTTCTCTCTTAAATAAATAAAATATTTTTAAAAATAAAAAATAAAAAATCATGGCACAAACACAGAAAAGAATGTAGCCATTAAAATTTGTAATTTTGAGACTTTCAGGGAAGTGAAGTAGGAGGATCCTAAGCTCACCTTGTCCCATGGATACAGCTAGAGAACACCCATATTAGTGTAAATAATCCAGAAAAAGACCTAAAGACTAGAAGAACAGGTAAATGTAGAGAACAGTTCATACTGAATAAGGTAGTGAGGGCAGAGACTCAGTCAGGAGCTAAACAGACCCAAAAAAATGTCCACAGGAGGGAGGGTCACTGGGGCCGTAAAGAGGGGAGAGGACTAGATTCTTACAACAAGCACTACAGGCAGAGGGAACCCATAGGGAAGATGAATCCCCATAACATTTGGCTTTGAAAATCAGAGGGGATGGGGCGCCTGGGTGTCTCAGTGGGTTAAGCCACTGCCTTTGGCTCAGGTCATGATCTCAGGGTCCTGGGATCGAGCCCCGCATCGGGCTCTCTGCTCTCTAGGGGAGCCTGCTTCCTCCTCTCTCTCTGCCTGCCTCTCTGCCTGCTTGTGATCTCTCTGTCAAATAAATAAATAAAATCTAAAAAAAAAAAAAAAAAAAAGAAAATCAGAGGGGTATAATTTCATGAGTTCTTACAATCAGCAGCATCTAACACCTGGAGCTTTAAAAATCAGTGGGTTCAGCTCTGGGAGAGTCAGAAGAGCAATAGGAAAATGAGTCCCTGTTCTTCAAGAAACAGTACAACAAAGAGCCCCACTGAGATACAGCAGCAGTTTGAAAAAGGACTGGAGTATATGGGAAAGAGATTTGTTTTCTAATCTCAGAGTTTGTTCTAGAAGGGCAGGGATCCTTGGGAGACTTCTCTAAAAACAAAAGAGCTGGTGGACCCCATTGCCATCCTCTATTACTCTAGCCTAGATAGATGGACACATGCAGGAATCAGCACAGTACAACACTCTCTAGCCAGATTGCTAACAGCACACCTGGGCTCCTCACACTTCAGGTCTCTTTCCCCAGCAGATACGCACAAACTTTGTAAACACCAAACACCACACCCCTGCACTTTCCTGCAGACCTGCCTCCTCTGATACTCCCTTAGCCAGAGACCACCCAAAGTGATGCCACCAGTCTGGCAGCATGCAACCAGCCCTGATAGGGGCCAGCAGCACTACAAAGTGTCTCCTGCCCTGGGGGAAGGGAAGATAACCACACACGCACAAGTCTGACTGCAGCCTTAGCAGTTGGCTGGGGACATCTGTTCCAATTCCAGGCCCTGTCCACCAATGAATGCTTCTCAGTGGACAACACAGGGAGAATGTAGTTCAGTACTACAGCATCTCTGCAAATGCCTGGTCTCAAGCCCAAGGTATCCCCAGACGGGCCCACTGACAACAGAGAGCCCAAACTCTGTCCACAACAGGTTGAGAGCCTCTGCAGAAGAACGGACTGAAGGCAAATATGATTTAGCCACCACAGAATGGACCACACAACACACATAGGGGATACCCCTGAAGCACCTGGTTCTGATGAACAAGGGACATTGCACTACAGGGCACTGTAGGATCTCCTCTTCATAGGCCTCTAGTTTTAAGAGCAGGAGATGTAGCTGACTTTCCTAACATACAGAAGCAGATACAGAGAGTTAGACATGAGGAGACAGAGGAGTATGTACCAAATAAAAGAACAGTCAAGGGGAACTTGAGTGGCTCAGTTGTTAAGCATCTGCCTTTGGCTCAGGTCATGATCCCAGGGTCCCGGGATCAAGCCCCACATCAGGCTCCCTGCTCCATGGAAAGCCTGCTTCCCCTGCTTATATTCCCTCTCTCACTGTCTCTCTCTCTCTGTAAAATAAATAAATAAAATCTTAAAAAAAAGAAAGAAAGAAAGATAGAATAGGACAAAATCACAGCAAGAGGGCTAAACGAAACATAGATAAGTAATATGTCTGGTAGCAAATTTAAAGTAATTGTCCTAAAGATACTCACTGGACTTGAAAAAAGACTGGACAGACCCTAAAAAAAAGACATGGAAAATAAAAAGGAACCAGTCAGAAATGAAGAACTCAATAATTAATTAAAAACATACTAGTTGGGGCGCCTGGGTGGCTCAGTGGTTAAAGCCTCTGCCTTCAGCTCAGGTCATGATCCCAGGGTCCTGGGATCGAGTCCTGCATCGGCTCTCTGCTCAGCAGGGAGCCTGCCTCCTCCTCCTCTCTCTCTCTGCCTGCCTCTCTGCCTACTTGTGATCTGTCTGTCAAATAAATAAAGAAAGAAAGAAAGAAGCCTTTAAAAAAAAATACTAGTTGGAATAAACAGTAGACTAGTACAAGCAGAAAAATCAATCAGTGACCTAGAGAACAATAACAGAAAGCAACCAAGCTGAACAAGTGAGAACACACACACACACAAAATGAAAATAGACAGGGAAATCAGTGCCACCATCAATTGTAGTAACATCCACATTATAGGGACCCCAGAAGGAGAAGAGAGAGAAAAGGGGATAGAAAATTTGTTTGAAAAAATAATAGCTGAAAACTTCCCAAATCTGGGGAAGGAAACAGAAATACACATCCAGGAGGCACAGAGAGCCTCCAACAAAATCAACCTAAGCAGGTCCACACCAAGACACATGATAATTAGAATGGCAAAAAGTAGTGATTAAGAATTTTAACACAGCAAGAAAAAAAAAAAAGCTACATACAAGGGAAACCCCATAAAACTATGTTGATTTTTCAGCAGAAACTCTGCAGATGACAAGAAGTGTCATGATATATTCAAAGTGCTGATAGAAAAAAAAAAAAAAAAAAAAAAAAAAAACAAACCCTGCAATCAAGAATACTTTATTCAGTAAGGCTAGCATTCAGAATAGAAGGAGAAATATTTCCAGGTAAAAAATATCAAAGTAATTCATGACCACTAAACCAATTCCACAAGAAATGTTAAAGGGGACTCTGTGTAGAAAGGGAAGACCGTAAGTAGGAGTAAGGAAAGTATAGGAAGCACAAATCAGTAAAATTAAGAATATCTATAAAAATTAGTCAAGGGAAATGAAACAAGATGGGATTGGGAGGGAGACAAACCATAAGAGACTCTTAATCTCACAAAACAAACTGAGGGTTGCTGGGGGAAGGAGGGTCGGGAGAGGACGGTGGGGATATGGACATTGGGGAGGGTATGTGCTATGGTGAGTGCTGTGAAGTGTGTAAACCTGGCGATTCACATACCTGTACCCCTGGGACTAATAATATATTATATGTTTATAAAAAAGTTTAAAAATTTAAAAAAAGAACCAGAATCTCAAAGGAAAAATAAAATTAGTCAAGGGATTCACAAAATAAAAAAATGTAAAGTATGACACCATATACCTAACACATGGAGGGGGAGGAGGAGTAAAGAATAGTTTCAAACTTCAGTGACCATCAACCTAATACAGACTACTATATACAGAAGATGTTATATATAAACCTAATGGTAATCACAAATCAAAAACAAGTAACAGATATACAAAAAATCAAGAGAAAGGATCTAAGTATATCACTAAAGAAAGCCAGCAGACTATAAGAGAAGAGAGCAAGAGAAAAAAGGAACAGAAAAGAACTACAAAAACAAACATAAAACAAACAAGAAAATGGCAGTAAGTAAATACCTATCAATAACTACTTTGAATATAAATGGACTAAATGCTCTGATCAAAAGAGATAGAGTGATAGAATGGGTAAAAACAACACTCATTTATATCTTGCCTACATGAGACACACTTCAGACCTAAAGACACATGCAACATTGAAAGCGAAGGGATGGAAAAACATTTATGCAAACAGAAGTGAAAAGAAAGCCAGGGTAGCCATATTTATATTTATATTTAGAACTATTTATAAAGCAGACTTTAAAACAAAGACTATAATAAGAAACAAAGAAGGACACTACATAATCATAAAGGAAACAATCCAAAATATAACAACTGTGAATATTTATGCACCCAACATGTGAGCACCCAAATATATAAAACAATTGATAACAAACATAAAGGAAGTAATCTATAATAATACAATAATAGCAGGGCACTTTAACACCCCCCTTACATCAATGGACTGATCAAACAGCAATTCAACAAGGATTTGAATGGCACACTGGACCAGCAAGATCTAACAGATATATTTAGAATGGCCACCCTAAAACAGCAGAATACACATTCTTTTCAAGTGTACATAGAACATTCTCCAGAATAGATCATATGTTAAACCACAAAATAAGTCTCAACAAATTCAAAAAGACTTAAGTCATACCACGCATCTTTTCCAACCACAATGCTATGAAACTAGACACCAACCACAAGAAAGTATCTGGAGGGAACATAAATACATTGAGTATAAGTACCAGGCTACTAAACAATGAATGGGTCAACCAAGAAATCAAAGAGGAAATAAAAAAAATACATGGAGATAAATAAAAATGAAAACACAACAGTCCAAAGTCTTTGGGATGCAGCAAAATCTGTTCTAAGAGGGAAGTTCACAGCAAAACAGGCCTAGCTCAAGAAGCAAGAACTATCTCAAATAAACAAACTAACCTTATAACTAAAGAAATCAGAAAAGAAGAGAAAACAAAACCCCAAACCAGTAGATGGAAGAAAATAATAAAGATTAGAGCAGAAATAAACAAAATAGTATCTTAAAAAAATCAGTAGAAAAGATAATGAAACCAAAAGCTGGTCCTTTGGAAAAAACAAACAAAATTAATAAACCTTTAGATGGACTCATAAGGTGGATGGAGGGGGGACTCAAACAAAATCAGAAATGTAAGAGGATAAATGACCAACATCACAGAAATACAAGGATTATAAGAGAGTATCATGAAAAATAATATGTCAACAAATTGGACAACCTAGAAGAAATGGATACATTCCCAGAAATATATAACCTCCCAAAGTGAATCAGAAAAAAACAGAAATTTTGCACAGAAATACCAGCAATGAAATTGAATCACTAGTCAAAAGACTCAAACAAAAATCCATGGCTTCAGAGGTAAATTCTAAAAACACTTAAGGAAGAGCTAATACCTATTATGCTCAAACTAATCCCCAAAAATAGGAAAGGAAGGAAAGCTTCCAAATTCATTCTATAAGGTCAGATTTACCCTGATACGAAAACCAGATAAAGACCCCCCCCCTCCCATAAAAAGAACTACAGGGAAGTATTTCTATAAACATAGATGCAAAAATCCTCAAAAAAAAAAAAAGTTGGCAAACCAAATCTAACAATACATTAAAGATCCAAGGGTAGTTCAATGTTCACAAATAAATCAAGATGATACATCACAGCAACAAGAGAAAGGATAAAAACCATATGATACATCACAGCAATAAGAGAAAGGATAAAAACCATATGATCACTTCAACAGATGCAGAAAAAAGCATATGACAATGTATAACATCTGCTCACAATAAAAACCCACAACAAAGTAGGTAGAGGGAACATAGGTCAACATGATAAAAGCCATCTATGAAAAATCCACAGCTCACTGGGGAAAAACCGAAGCATTATCCTCAATAGGGAAAAACTAAAAGATTTTCCCTTAAGATCAGGAACAAGACAAGGATGTCCACTATTACCACTTTTCCCCAATAAAGTACTGAAGTCTTAGCCACATCAATCAGACAAAAAAAAGTAATAAAATCTATCCAAAGTGGTAAGAAAGAAGTAAACTTTCACTATTTGCAGATGACGTGATACCATATATAGAAAACCCAAGGACTCCATCAAAAAGCTACCAAAACTGATAAATGAATTTAGTAAAGTTGCAGAATACAAAATCAATACAGAGAAATCCACTGCATTTCTGCACACTAATAATGAAGTAGCCGAAAGAAATTAAGAAAACAATTCCATTTACAAGTGCACCAAAAAATAATAAAATACCTAGGAATAAACTTAACTGAGGAGACAAAAGACCTGTACTGTTAAAACAATAAAACACTGCTGAAATAAACTGAAAATGACACAAACAAATGCAAAGATATTCCATGCTCCTTGACTGGAAGAACAAATACTGTTAAAATGTCCATACTACCCAAAGAAATCTACAGATTCTCTGCAATCTCTACCAAAAAACCAACAGCATTTTTCACAGAACCAGAACAATCCTAGAATTTCTGTGAAACCATAAAAGACCCTGAATAACCAAAGCAAACTTCAAAAAGAAAAAAACTGGAGTTATCACCATTCCAGATTTCAAGATACACTACGAAGCTATAGTAATCAAAATAGTATGCAACTGGCACAAAAAGAGATACATAGATCAAATGAACACAATAGGGAGCCCAGTAATAAACCCACAATTATAGGGTCAATTAATCATCAACAAAAGAGGCAAGAATATGTAATGGAAAAAAAGACAACCACTTCAACAAACGGTGCTAGGAAAACTGTACAACTTCATGTGAAAAAATGAAACTGGTCCACTTTCTTACAACGTACCAAAAAACAAAGAAATCAAAATGGTTTAATGACCTAAAAGTCATAAAAATCCTAGAAGAGAGCACAGGCAGTCATTTCTTTGACTTCGTCAACAGCAACATTTTTCCTGAGTCAAGAGAAAGAGTAAAATTAAACTATTGAGAATACATCAAAATAGTGCACAGCAAACAATCAACAAAACTAAAAGACAACCTACTGAATGGGAAAAGATATTTATTAATGACATATAGAGTAAGGGACTAATATCCAAAAATGTGTAAATAACTTACACAATACCCAAAAAACAAATAATCCATTTAAAAATGGATAGAAGATATGAACACATATTTGTCCAAAGACGACATACAGGTGGCCAAAAAACACATGACAAGATGCTCAACAACACTCATTACTGGGGAAATGCAAATCAGACTACAATTAGCTATCACCTTACACCTGTCAGATGGCTAAAATCAAAAACAAAATAATAATATGTAAAAATGTAAAGATGTGGAGAAAAAGGAACCCTTGTACACAACTAGTGGGAATGCAAGTTGGTATAGCCACTGTGGAAGACAGTATGAAGGTTCCTCAACAATTAAAAATAGAATTACCATGGAATCCAGTAATTGTACCAGAAGGATATGAAAACACTACTCCAAATAATATATGCACCCCTGCGTTTATGGCAGCATTATTTATAGTAGCCAAAATACGGAAGCAACCCCAGTTCTCACTAACAGATAAATGGTTCAGAAAGAGGTGATATATACATACACCCACACACACCCCACATGCACAAACGAGTCTTAATCAGCCATAAAAAATGAAATTTTTGCCATTTGCAACATGGATGGGGAGCTAGACCATACAACGCTAAATGAAAGAAGTCCGTCAGAGAAAGGCAAATACCACATAATTTCACTCATATGCAGAAATTAAGAAATAAAACAAAGGAAAAAAGAGAAAAACCAAAAAAACACTCTTAACTCTATGAGAACATACTGATGGTTACCTGAGGGTAAGTGGGTAGAAGAACGAATGAAATAGGTGAAGGAGATTAAGAGCCCACTTACCATAATGTGCACTGAACAATGTACAGAACTGCTGAATCACTGTATTGTACACCTAAAACTAATATAACACTCTAAACTAATTACAGAGAGGTTAATTTTTTTTTTTAATTTTAAATTGTAGTTTTGGCTTTTCTTCTTTTTTCTTTCCATTCCTGAACAATCTGGACTCAAAATCATTAGGCAGGGCAGAGAAAAATAGGCATTTCAGTATCTATATATTAAAAACAAATTTATTACAACTTTTTCAATTCTAATTTAATACCACATAATTTATTCTACTTTTCTCCCTTTCCGAATCTGTCAATCCCTTCTCTTCAGTAAGTAACCGACTTTCAGTATTCTTCACAGATGTACTTTCTATGTTCAAAACATGTCTCTTAAGGAAAACTGCTTATGCCCTAGTGGGTGGGGTAAAGAGGATGTCCCCACAAGAGACAGCCCGGGGTAGGGAGTTAGAGCTAGAATAGGGTAAGAAAAGCATCTGTGCATTGAGTAGGAGTGGTATGTGTGAGGTGTCAGAGCTGAAGTGCAATGAGAAGAGAACCCACAAGGACGGATGTTCTGGTGTGAGTTGTCAGAGTGCTGGGTGCTGGAGCCTGAGCAGAGAGAGCAACGCATACACGCAGTAGTTGATGGACACAACAGAAAGTATATCTGAGCTTTGTTTCTCTTCTCCACAAGGAAAAAGGGATTGACAAATTTGGAAAGGGAGAAAAGCAGAATTAACTATGTGGTATTTAATTAGAATTGAAGGTATTGATATGAACTTGTAGTTTTCAATATATAAACATAATACAACCAAAGAAGTAACTGTGTGTGCATGTATGTGTGTGTATATGTGTGTGTGCACATTCATGTCTGTTTGGAAGGAAGAAAGTAAGAGAGATTGTTACATTGCATTTATGTGGAAGAACATTCTTGTTAGTAGGAAGTACATAAAACAAATTGAGAAGTGGTGTGCCTGGGTAGGTCAGTAGGTCAAGCAGCTAACTCCTGATTTCGGTTCACGTTTTAATCTCAGGGTCCTGAGACTGAGCCCTGTGTCAGGCTCCACACTCAGCAGGGAATCAGCTTAAAGATTCTCCCCCTCTCCTTCTGCCCCTACCCCTGCATTTCCTCTCTCTCCCTCTCAAAAAAAAAAAAAAAAAAAAAGTAAATCGTTAAAAGAAATTAGGAAGTGATAGGATCCCTGCTCAATAGCTCACATTCAAAAAATATATTTAAAATCTTTTAGGGTCACCTGGGTGCCTCAGACGGTTAAGCATCTGCCTTCAATTGAGCTCATGATCCCAGATCCTGGGATCGAGGACAGGGAGGCTCCACAGGGAGCCTACTTCTCCCTCTCCATTTGCCTGCTGCTTCCCCTGTTTGTGGTCTCTGTGTGAAATAAACAAATAAAAATCTTTAAAAAATAAAAAAAAATTTTTTTTAATTTAAAAAATATTTTAAAATGTTAATTTGTATAGCCTTGAGATTGTTTCAAAAACTTAAAAATGTAATCTCAAATAATAGCACAGGTAAAATATACACATATAAACACACTCATATATATGCATAGGAAGACTAAATGTTAAAACGGTGGGAGTGGTTTTCCATGTAAATGGTCAGAGTTTCAGATCTCTCTAAACTTAGTGAATGCTAGCCAGCAATCTCACATGCATTATTAATAAAACTGCTAGTTTATGCTGATACTTTATATCGTCTTTCAGCTGTGTTATAATTATTAACCACTACTCTACTGACCAAACATAAATGAGAGCTACATTGTGAGATTTCATAACTTGGGTTGATGGATTTACCTAAGACTAAGGATAGTTTTGGTTTTTTTTTTTTTTTTCCTTCCAACATCAAGGAATTAACTGCAGGCATAATGGAGAGGGTTAAGAGCAGAAATTGTGGGTCCAGCAGTAAATCGTGTGAAACTCTAACTCTCCAACTTAGCATCTATGTGATGAGTTTGAAGAGGTAAACTAATCTCTCAGAAGGGCTTGTCAAAGAACTAAATCTGGTAATACATCTATCACATAGTAAATACCCAATAAAATATAGTTATAAATTATGATCTCTGTATCACTCAGAGAAGGCTAATTGCTGTAACAAACAACTGCAACATTTCAGAGGTTTAACAAAAAAATTATGATTTATGTACAGTCTTATGAGAGACAGAAGGGAGGTTCTTCTCTTTTCAGTCACTAGGAACCTACACTCTATTCATTGTGTGTCTCCATCATTTTTGAAGGTATTAGATTCTTTGCACCTAGTTGTCACGCACACACACACACACACACACACACACACACACACAAAACATGTGGCAGGTCTATCCCCTCTTGGTAACTGTAGCAAGTGTTAACACTTTCAGCTCACAGTCCATTGATTAGAATTAATTACATAGTCGAACATAGCTGCAAGGGCTCTGGAAAATGTAAATTAGTGGTAAATGCAGGGTAAAAAGAAATAATGGAGATCATTGAGCATTTATGATCTTTGTCACAATATGCCTTTCTGCTCTCCAAATATCTCTTAATGCCCTTCTTTGCAGAGAAGGCACATCTAGCTATCCCTAAAACAGACAACTCCAAATCTCACGAAGTCACTATACCAGCTCAAAGTCCAGGATTATTGAGAGACAATTCTCTGGGAGTCTTTCATGTTGCTGTACAGCCTGCTTCAGCTTTCGTTCCAAGCTGTCAAGGTAGTTTGTATAGCAAACAAGTTGGGAAGACAGAGATAGTGCCTCTCTCAGGAAAGAAGACACAACTGTTTGATACCCAGAAGAAAAATACAGGTAAATTTTTTTTTTTTTAACAAAATCTTGGCTAGTATTTATTTTTGGGTAGCCTTTGGTTACTGGTAGTTTTCTATTCCTTGAGCTAAATAAAGCAAATAGGTGTTATATTATTCTGTAATATACCTACATATTTATTAACATTTACATAAGCATGTATCTAATTTTTTAAATAAAAATATAAAAAAGTACAGGGGGAAAAATATATATATATACACTCCTCCACAAAAGCCTATCCATATACTGTACTATAATCCACTAGTTAAATGGAAAAACTCCACAAGTTCCTAATAATAAATGCAGAAAAATATGTTGATAATATTCAACCTTTATTCATGATAAATTAAAGCCTATTTATGAACTAGGATTAAAAAATATCATTCTTAATCTATTAAAGTTATTGCCCAAAAATCTCAAGCAAACATTACACTTTAATAGTGAACTGTTGGAAGCCTTTAAACCAAGAACTGAATGAGACAAAGATACTGCCAATCACTGCTCATATAAATATCATACCGAAGGATATAGTTAAGGAAATTAAAGTTAATAGATAAAAAATGAACATAAGTAAATTATCTGTACTTCTTTATACTAGCAAAACAGAAGTGTGATTTTTAAAAAGGGGTCTATTTCACAATAATAGATTAAAATAAAAATATGTGGCTCGGGTTAAATTTAACAAATAATATATGTGAATTCATGAAGAAAATAATAAAATTTTAATGGAAGATATTAAAGAAGCACAAATAAATTGCAAGATGAACTATTAAGTTCAACTAGGTGAAACTGGTATTAAAATGGTTGGTCAAAAATGGTCAAACATTAGGAATTTCACATAGTTCAACTAAATATATCCATGAAGAACAATGTTATGAATTTGACATTTCTCTCAATATCAATTTATAGACTCTCTGTTCCAATCAGAATCCAACACAAGGTAATTCTAAAGTCTACAAAGCTTCAGGGTGCCTGGGTGGCTTCATCTGTTAAGCATCCAGTCTTGATTTTGGTTCAGGTCATGACCTCAGGGTTGTGAGACTGAGCCCTGCACTGGGCTCTGTTCTGGGTGTGGAGTCTGCTTAAGACTTTCTCTCCCTCTGCCCCTCCTCCCTTCCTCTCTCTCTCTCTCTCTCTCTCTCTCTCTCTCTCTCTCCCTCTCTAAAAAAAAAATAATAAAATAAATAAATAAATAAAGTCTACAAAGTTTTAAGACTTTTTAAAAAGACTTTATTTATTTTAGAAAGAAGGAAAGTGAAGAGAACAGGCTTGGGGGGAGAGGCAGAAGGAGCGAGAGAATCCAAAGTAGACTTACCGCTGAGTGTAGAGCCCCACATGGGTCTCAATCTCATGATCCTGAGATTATGACCTGAGATGAAATCAAGAGTCTGACACTTAACCAACTAAGCCACCCAGGCCTTGCAGGAAAAGACTTTTTTAAATAAGAATTTAAAAGGACATTACCTTTACCTCACCAGAAATAATTATAAAATTAAAATAATAAATAAGGAGTAGTATTGGTACATAGATAGGGAAATAGCCAATGGAATAATATTAAGAGTCCAAATACAGACTCCCCAATTTTGCTACCCTTAAATAATCCAAATTGCCTCTTAAATCTTAAAATCCAAATTGCCCCCGAATACCAGCTGAGGAAAGAATGGACTGTTCAGTGAAAAATGGTTGGACAACTCGTTATATATTTGACAAATGATAAGCCTGGATACTACTTCACTATATGCAAAAGTCCAGAAGACAAAAATCTGAAAATATGAAAACAGAACTTTAAAGGTTTTATAAGTAAATAGAGAAGATGTCATGAAATTAAGGTAGGAAAGAATTTGTTAAACAAGATATAAAAAAGTATAGCTCATAAGGAAAAGATCTATACATGTAAAGCCTTCTATTCATCAAAGGCAACATTTTAAAAATGTAATTAAAAGCCACAAATTTTTAACATATAAGACTGGCAAGGGATTTATATACAGATTAAATCAATTACTCTTACAAATGAGGTAAAAAATTCAATCAAATTAAAAATTAGGCAAAACACAAGACCATGCATTTTAGATGAGAAAGGCACACATGACATATAAAAATATGAAAACATGCTCAACTTTATTTGGCTATGGGAAATACAAATCAAAATATCAAATTATCATTTCAAATTGATAAGATTGACAAAACTTTAAATATTTTGCCTATTTCATGTGTTGTTTTTGATATGGTGCATTGGGAACTATTACAGAGAGCCAGCAAGAATGTAAATTGGCAAACCACTTTATAGATAAATTTAAATTCAACCAGTGAAGTTAATGATACGAGTCTAATGGCCCAGCAAGTCTATTCCTACAGATATACCCTTGAGAAATCCTTGCCCAGATGCCCAAGGAGTCATATAAAAGTATGTTCACAGAAGCATTATTTATAATGTCTGAAAAACAAGGAATATTCCAAATGTCCATCATCAACAATGCTTTCCACATACAGTTAAAAAAAACATGCAAAACTAATGTATATTTTAAGGATACACACACACACACACACACACACACACACACACACACACAGCAATTCTTTAAAAAAGCAACTGTATGATAAATACAAAAGTGGAGATCATGATTATCACACAGAAGGGAAGCAAAAGATGAGGGGCAGGGAGTACACACACAGTTTCCCTAGTACTAATAATTCAGTAACCTAGGATGTATGATTATCTATACCATATAAAGGTATTAAAAGATTCCCATTTATGAATAAAATGTTTCATAAAAAATTCTAAGACAGAGAATGAATTACTGCTCAGAAGCCCAAAATGGGTTAGGAGACAATAGTGTCAAATCATTTAAATTAACTAGACATTCTTGGATCTAATAAATCCAGCCTTCTTTGACCATGATTTAAAATCTAGGCCAGCCCTGCCCCTGACATGGCACACAGAAACACTCATGTGTATTTTTTCCACCAAAGATTCTTGAAATATAATCTTAAACTAACTTTATCTACCCTACACGTAAAGCAGCTAGAGAAAGAACAGCAAATAAAGCCTAAACCCAGTAGGAGAATAGAAATAATAAAGATTAGAGCAGAAATCAATGAAAAAGAAACCAAAAAACTAGGAACTGGTTCTTTCAAAGAATTAGTAAGATTGATAAACCTCTGAACCAACTTATCAAAAAGAAAAGAGAAAGGACCCAAATAAATAAAATCGTGAATGAAAGAGAAGAGATCACAACCAATAACAAAGAAATACAAACAATTATAAGTATAATGAGCAACTATATGCTGACAAATTAGACAAAACCAGACGATCCCACCAAGAAGAATTACAGACCAATATCCCTGAGAACACAGATGCAAAATTTCTCACCAAAATACTAGTCAATAGGATCCAACAGTGCATTAAAAGGATTATTCATCACGACTCAGTGGGATTTATTCCTGGACTACAAATTTGGTTCAACATCAGCAAATCAATCAATGGGATCACTACATTGATAAAAGAAAGGACAAGAACCATTTGATCCTCTCAATAGATGCAGAAAAAGCATTTGACAAAGTACAGCATCCTTTCTTGATTAAAACTATTCACAGAGTAGGGACAGAGGAAAACCCTCTATGAAAAACCCACAGCAAGTATCATTATCAATGGGGGAAAACTGAGAGTTTTTCCCCTAAGGTGAGGAACATAGCAGGGATGTCCACTATCACCACTGTAATTCAACACAGTACTAGAAGTCCTAGCCTCAGCAATCAGACAAGAAAAGAAATAAAAGGCATCTGAATTAGCAAAGAAGAAGTCAAACTCTCACTCTTTGCAGATGACATAATATTCTATGTGGAAAACCCAAAATACTCAGTCCCAAAATTGCTAGAACTCATACAGGAATTCAGTAAAGTGTCAGGATATAAAATCAATGCACAGAAATCAGTTGCATTTCTATAGACCAACAATGAGACAGAAGAAAGAGAAATTAAGGATTCAATACCATTTAGAACTGTACCCAAAACCATAAGATACCTAGGAATAAATTCAACAAATTGACAAAGGATTTGTACTCAGGAAACTATAGAATACTCATGAAAGAAACTGAAGAAGACACAAGGAAACGGAAAAACGTTCCATATTCACGGATTGGAACAAGAGATACTGCGAAAATGTCTATGCTGATGAGAGCAATTTACACATCCAATGCAGTCCCTATTAAAATACCATCAACTTTTTACATAGAACTGGAATAAATAATCTTAAAATCTGTATGGAACCAGGAAAGACCCTCAACAGCCACAGGAACATGGAAAAAGAAAACCATAGCTAGTGGCATCACAATTCCAGACTTCAAGCTCTATTACAAAGCTGTAATCATCAAGACAGTATGGTACTGGCACAAAAACAGACACATAGATCAATGGAACAGAATACAGAATCCAGAAATGGGCGCTCAACTCTATGGTCAACTAATACTTGACAAAGCAGGAAAGAATGTCCAATGGAAAAAAAGAGTCTTTTCAACATATGTATTGGGAAAATTGGATGGCCACATGCAGGAGAATGAAACTGAACCATTTTCTTATACCATAGACAAAAATAGACTCAAAATGGATACAAGACCTAAATGTGAGATAGGAATCCATCAAAATCCTTGAGAATACAGACAACAACCTCTTCGACCTCAGGGGCAGCAACTTCTTGCTAGACACATTTCCAAAGGCAAGGGAAACAAAGGCAAAAATGAACTATTGGGACATCATCAGAGAAAAAGCTTTTGCAGAACAAAGGAAACAGTCAACAAAAGCAGAAGACAACCAACAGAATGGGAGAAGATATGTGCAAATGATATAGCAGATAAAGGGCTAGTATTCAAAATCTATAAAGAACTTATCAAACTTAACATTCAAAGAACAAAGAATCCACTCAAGAAATGGGCACAAGGGGCGCCTGGGTGGCTCAGTGGGTTAGGGCCTCTGCCTTCGGCTTGGGTCATGGTCTCAGGGTCCTGGGATCGAGCCCCACATCGGGCTTTCTGCTCGGCGGGGAGCCTGCTTCCCCCTCTCTCTGTCTTTGCCTGCCGCTCTGCCTACTTGTGATCTCTGTCAAATAAATAAATAAAAATTAAAAAAAAGAAAAAAGAAATGGGCACAAGACATGAATAGATATTTCTCCAAAGACATCCAATGGCCAACACACACATGGAAAAGTGAAGTGCTCAACATCACTTGGCATAAGGGAAATACAAATCAAAACCACAATGAGATACCACCTCACACCAGTCAGAATGGCTAAAATTAACAAGTCAGGAAATGACAGATGTTGATGAGATGATGAGAAAGGTGAAACTCTCTTACATTGCTGGTGGGAATGCAAGCTGGTGTAGCCACTCTTGAAAACAGTATGGAGGTTCCTCAGAAAGTT
This sequence comes from Enhydra lutris kenyoni, assembly GCF_002288905.1. NCBI lineage: Eukaryota > Metazoa > Chordata > Mammalia > Carnivora > Mustelidae > Enhydra > Enhydra lutris. The sequence goes on along the minus strand of NW_019154100.1, from coordinate 36,812,593 downwards.
TAAAATAGAGCTACCTTACAACCCAGTAATTGCTCTACTAGGTATTTACCCCAAAGATACAAATGCAGTGATCAAAGGGACACCTGTACCCAATGTTTATAGTAGCAATGTCTGCCACAATAGCCAAACTATGGAAAGAGCCTAGATGTCCATCAACAGATGAATGGATAAAGATGTGGTACACACACACACACACACACACACATACACACACACACACAGGAATATTACACAGCCATCAAAAATGAAATCTTGCCATCTGCAACAACTTGAATGGAACTAGAGGGTATTATGATAAGTGAAATAAGTCAATCAGAGAAAGACAATTACAGGATCTTACTGATATGTGGAATTTAATAAACAAGGCAGAGGATCACAGGGGAAGAGAGGAAAAAATAAAACAAGATGAAATCAGAGAGGGAGACAAACCATAAGGACTCTTAATCTTAGGAAACAAACTCGGGTGGCTGGGTGATAGACACTGGGAAGGATATGTGTTGTGGTGAGTGCTCAGTATTATGTAAGACTGATGAATCACAGACCTGTATCCCTGAAACAGATAATACATTATATGTCAAAAAAAATTTTAAATAAATAAATAAAATGAATTCAGTGATAGAATATTTGAGATGTACTACAATAAATCCAAAGGTAATAGCATAATTGAAATAAGCTGGTCATGAGTTGGTAACTATTAACTAGTTATACATACATCGTAGCTCATTGCTATATGTATACATTTGAAACTTTCCAAAAGAGTTTAAAAAATAAATTCAGTGGCCAAAAATATTTTCTTGCATATACAAAAATTAAGTCAGTCCACTGGCTTTTCTGACTACTTACAGGTAATAAAAAGTAAAAGATCACTTTAAGTCAAAAATACTAACTCATTTCAGAAATTATACTTCTAAGACCCATATAATGATAAAACTTTTATATTATGAAATTTAATCTTCATCTCCCCAGTTATAAGATTCTGCAGGCAAGAGGTCAGCAAATAGGGTAGGATAGTTATGTGGGGTTTTTTACTTTTCTTTTTTTTTTTTTTTTTTTTTAGATTTTATTTATTTGAGAGAGAGAGAGATCACAAGTAGGCAGAGAGGCAGGCAGAGAGAGAGAGGGGGGGAAGCAGGCTCCCTGCTGAGCAGAGAGCCCCATGTGGGGCTCGATCCCAGGACCCTGAGATCATGACCTGAACGGAAGGCAGTGACTTAACCCACTGAGTCACCCAGGCGCCCGGTTTTTTACTTTTCTTATCCATGTGTCTATTTGCAAAAGAGGATTCTGATCTCCCTCAGGTTTGAGTCTAGGGATGAAAGAGAGTAAGAGGGAACAGGAAAATTCTTACTCAACTGGTGCTACATTTAGATGGCTTTGCAGTCCCTGGTATTGCTAGCGTTTAAAACCTACTTTTATAAGGCACTTTTTCTGGGTTTTTTTGGAGGTCCCACTGGGAATGACTACCGCACTGCCCAAGAAGTAGACAGATGCATTTTCCTCTTCCTTCCACACCTCACCTCATCTTGTTTTTTTGCTGGTCCACTCTCTTCTATACAGATCTTTTCAGCTTAAAATGCTACCAGGCTAACCCTCAACCCCTTGTAGCCACCACTCCTTCTGGGAAATACTCATGCTTTTGCTCCAATGAACTCTGAAAGTACATACACCTGTTATTCAGCTCATCTACCAGCCACTGCTCAGATCATGTATAATCCTTGTATTTTTTTTTTTAAAGATTTTATTTATTTGACAGAGAGAAATCACAAGTAGGCAGAGAGGCAGGCAGAGAGAGAGGAGGAAGCAGGCTCCCTGCTGAGCAGAAAGCCCGATGTGGGGCTTGAACCCAGGACCTGGGATCATGACCTGAGCTGAAGGCAGCGGCTTAACCCACTGAGCCACCCAGGCGCCCCTAATCCTTGTATTTTTGAAGAGGAAGTCAAACAGATATCTAGTATTCAACATTGTAGGTAACATTACTAAACTTTCTCACCAGTTTTGTTAAAGGTCCACTCACCAGGCTTAATTATTCCATTCTTACTCTACAGGTCTCAAGAATATAGCTATCTCCAAAGAAATCTTCTTTCTAAACTCACCCTTCTTAATCTCAGTAACATGAACAATAGACAAATTCAGGGCTGCAAAACTTATTTTGAAAATTTCCATGTTGGGATAACCCCACATTGATATGTGGTCTCTTTCAACTTATTATTCTGTTAAAAATTATCCCAGGGGCCAAAGAGACATGTTGAAGCAGTCTTACAGTACTGAGCTAGATGGTCTTTGAAAGATGATGATGAATGGAAAGTAGCCAAAAGAATTAAGATCCATAAGTATCATGATTAAGAAAAAAATGAACCTTCTGGAAACTAAAGCTAAGTGGTAAGAGTTATGTTGATTTCCGGAATTTCTAGAATGGATTATCATATTTTGATTAATATCTAGGCAATAAAATAATGAGAATGAAGAACAGAAGTGGTTTACTACTAACAAATACAAATGTATTTATCCATATTTATCTAAATATAAATCACAGACAATAAAAATAGTTATAGTTATACCATAAAATTAGTAAGGCATTTAGTAATTTCTTTGCTATCAACAATTTTCAGATTAGGATTAATTTATGGGCTAAAAAACAGCACTATGAGATTTTAATTGAATACTTTTTATGAAAAAATGTCAGTTATTAATTATGTCAGTATAGAGGGAAGTCACTCACAGAATATTTTAATACTTTCTCCTATTCAACAATTTAATTAATGATTTATTTAGGCAAAAATACATGAAATATGCAAATACTAAATATTTTTATTTCTTTGTTATGTGTAACTTGCTTTACAACTAAATTACCAATTAAACTTCACTTTTCTTTTTTTTCCTTTTTTTTTCAAAGATTTTTATTTATTTATTTGACAGACAGATCACAAGTGTGCAGAGAAACAGGCAGAGAGAGAGGGGGAAGCAGGCTCCCTGCTGAGCTGAGAGCCCGATGCAGGGCTCAATCCCAGGACCCTGGGATCATGATTTGAGTCAAAGGCAGAGGCTTTAACCCACTGAGCCACCCAGGTGCCCCTGAATTTCACTTTTCTTCATTTATTGTTTAGTCCTTGATCTCTGAAATTTACAATTTAGAATAGCAAATTACCTTAAATAGCAACTATTGACTGATCAGTTTCACAAACATTATTATTAGTCTGTCTTAATAGCCTATATTTCTCAAACATTCTGGAAGTCAAAGGTTTAGCTCAATTATACAGCAACAAGTCCAAATGTCTGGTGGCATAGCAGTCAAGACAAAAAAAAATGAAACCCAGGTCGCCTGGGTGGTTCAATCGGTTAAGCATCTGCCTTCAGCTGAGGTCATGGATGTGCCTTGCATTGGGCTCCATGATCAGCAGGAAGGCTGCTTCTCCTTAAAAAAAAAAAAAAAAGGCTAACTGAACATAATAAAAGTAAATAAATAAACAGAGAAACAAATGAAATCCTGAAAATGAGCCAAGTATTTTAATGAAATGTGTTCCTTCTGGAATTTAAGGTACATGGTACCTGGAATGCCATGTGACACAAGTTCTGTCAAGGATAAACCAAAATAATCAATGATGCTTTCCCCTTTTGTCAGTAAGGTGCTTTTTTCAAAGGCGATCTTACTCTAGTAAATCGAAGACCATATGGCATACAGACTACTAAAGCTAGTTAATTTATTTTTATTGCTCTTTTGAAAATTGACGTATCAGTATTTTATATAGAGCAGATTTTTAGGTGGAAAAAAAAAGGCCATCCTTATTTTCTCTTATCTAATTAATACTATTGGGTGCCTCGGTGGCTCAGTGGGTTAAAGCCTCTGCCTTTGGCTCAGGTCATGATTCCAGGGTCCTGGGATCGAGCCCCACATCGGGCTCTCTGCTCAGCAAGGAGCCTGCTTCTCCCTCTCTCTCTTCCTCTCTGCCTACTTGTGATCTGTCTGTCAAATAAATAAAAACTTTAAAAAAAAATAAAATAGGGATGCCTGGGTGGCTCAGTTGGTTAAGCCGCTGCCTTCGGCTCAGGTCATGATCCCAGTGTCCTGGGATCGAGTCCCACATCGGGCTCCTTGTTCTGTGGGGAGCCTGCTTCTCCCTCTGCCTCTGCCTGCCACTCTGTCTGCCTGTGCTCGTTCTCTCTCCCTCTCTCTCTCTGACAAATAAATAAATAAAATCTTTAAAAAAAAATAAATAAAATAAAATAAAATAAAGGGCTACTTCTCTAAAAAAAAATTATTCCATGAAACCATGCTTATCTTTTGATTTTATAGAATTTAAAGAGTGACTGGGAAAAGAAGATAAAAAATTAAGGCAAAAATAAATTTAAAAGGCAGAAGTGACAATAAGAGAAAGAACATAGAAAAGAAAGCATGAAAAGTAAAATGCTTAAAATTTACTGATAAAAATCATTAGAAGCATCAAAAGAGGAAGAAACAAAACAGAATTGTGTCTTTGCTCTCCCTTTTTCTTTGTATCATACCCAAATCACACAGCTGAGACACTGCTTCTAGATGAATATCAGAAGGGACTCCTATGTCAAATTACCCAGCAACTTGGGTTGTTCTTTTAAGGGGTGGTAACTGTGCTTTTTAAGGTAGCAGACTATATATTCAATTTTGTTCTAATTTAAAATGCAGGGTCCAAAAACACCTCACACTGCATACTTTTTGAAAATAGAAGCATATTATACAGTGAGATCACAGTTCAATTAACATTGAAAAGTGGCATCATTTTAATCAACATTTTCCATCTGACTATCAAAGGGATATGGCTCTGTGTATGTCTATATAAATATATATTATTTCAGTTGGCATTATCTCATTGCATTGGTTAAGTAGCAAAAACAAGAGCTAAAATCATACACTACAAAAGTACACTTAGTTCAAGAACAGAAATTAATAATTCTTACATCAGAGTATTCAAATACCTTTGAAAATCCTAGTCATAGGACCATAACTCATAGCTATAACTTTGGGAAAATCAGAAAAATTACATTAAATAGATAAAAGCCAATATACTCTCATGCATATAAACATCATGTAATGCTATAATCTGGGTTAAGAGCTGGGAATCAGGATCAGCAGGAGTCCTCATGGGGTAAAACTGGCTCTAAACATTATTTGTAGGGTGACCAAAATAAAATATGTTTGTGTTAAATTGTGCTTGACAATAAAGTATATTATAGAAATTTTACCGCTAGACAAAGGAAATTGTTTTAAATTTATGTGTTTGCGGATTTTGAAAGTTCAAAAAGCTACCCCAAATTACAGAATAGATAAGAATGAAGTATCCAGGTAAGATGTTATGTGAAAGATTAATATAATGACTGAGAGATTCGAGTTTTTACACCATAAGATTGTTCGGAAAGCCAAATCTATGATGGGATTAGGGCACAGGGCTTGTCAAAGTTAAATTTAAAAAAACACACACACAAAAAACTTTAGTAATGTAGTCCAGGTGAGGCAAATGGGCTAGCAGGCAGTAAGAGTGTTAGAAAAATGGGCTTTAAATTTCCCAGTCCCTAAGTTCCCTGAAATAAAAGAATACAGAGACAGAGCCTGGGTAAAACCACTAAAATTCATTTCTGCACTTAATTTGATGATGAGCTTGAGGGTGTGGGAGGGAATCTTTGTATATTCTCTAAGTCAAGCTAGAATCTAATGTAACCTGCGCAAAAACTATTAAGGTTTCTGGCTTTGAAACTTTCCAACTTTTCTGACAACAAACCATAATAGTATTGTTTTTGCAGAATACAATCCATATACACTTGGACACATAATACTAAAGAAAGGTTTCATGAAGTACTGCTCACTGTGAGAGAGTATGATTCTGCTTTTGATACCTGACTGCTCACAGCTTCCATAACCCATCATGCCCCCTTTATCTCTTACCTCCACCTAAGCAAATAAGAAAGTTCCCTCCTTTGGAGCTGAGAGGTGTGAGATTTCAAAACCCTCAAGGCCCAGGCTACTTGTGGGAATGTTTGCCACATCTCCACACCCTAACCACCATAAAAACCTCAAGCCATTCTTCTTCTGTGACTCTCTCAAGTTATTTTTAACTGTTTGACTTTTAACTTTTAACTCTGTGTGGGAGCTGCTCTGCTCTCCCAGAAAGCCCATCATGTAAGTAATTATTTTTGCCACTTTCTTGGTGCATGTGTAACATCATGTCTCCACATCTGAACTAAACTTGGGGGCCATACCATCTCTTTAGGGTGACCACAGCATCTACCTAACTATATGTGATGAATTTTCTTATTTTCTATTCATTTTTATGCTATTTCATTTGTAAGAATACTTATCATAGGGGCACCTCAATGGCTCAATCAGTTAAGTGTCTGCCTTCTACTCAGGTCATGATCCAAGGGTCCTGGGATCAAGCCTCAGCCAGGCTCCCTGATCAGTGGGGAGCCTGCTTCTCCCTCTCCCCCACTGCGTGTGCTCTCCCCCCCCCCCGCTCAAATAAATAAATAAGATCTTTAAAGAGATAATACTGATTATAACCTTTTACACTGATAATACAACCCACTAATTGTATTTTATTTAATTACTTAAATTAAATTTAAGTAATTAAATAAAATATATAATTATATTTAATTACTAATTAATTTTCAGTTGAAAATTGTAGTTCAAGACAAAGAATGCACAAAAATTCTGATTCTCAAGATTTTTGGGGTCTTTTGATTTTTAACGTATTATATGAGTGGATAATAATAGGAAAACCTCACATGACAAACATTCTAAGGATGCCATATCTAAGCATAGTCAAGACTCCAGTTCTAACTCACTTCTGTGACTCAAGCCATATTGTTCATATTATGAAGGTGATATATAGCTGTGCTTCTCAAAAGTTCATGATACACCAATCACCTGATGACCTTATAAAAACACAGATTTTCAAACAGTAGGACTAAAGTAGGGGCAAAATTTCTGCGTGTCTAACGATTGTCCAGCTAGTATCAATATTGCCAGTTCACGGAGCACACTCTGAGTAGCAAGGACAAAGGGGATAACTATGGAACTGTAGACATTTGCATTGTCACTCCCCCTATTTCTTTGTCCATACATACACACATATCATCTGAATCATTTGACAGTAGGTTGTAGATATGATGCCCTTTTATCCCTTAAATACGTCAGCGTATAGTTCCTAAAAGTCATGATTATAATCACAATATAATGATCCAATTCAGGAAACTGACATTAAAACAACACTATTATCTAATTTACATTTCTTATTCAGATTTCAGTGGTCCCACTAATGTTCTTTATAGCAAAAGAAACAAATTTATGGTCTAGGATCCAAGCCAATGCATCCAAGCCACATGTTGTGTTTAGCTGTCATTCCTTGTTAGTCTTTTATCTAAAACAGTTCATTGTTCTTCACTTTTTTATCATGTCTTCGACATTTTTAAAGAGTGCAGGTACTTTATTTATGGAATAAATTCAACTTTCTCTGATGTAGTCCCGTAATTCAAGTTAAACATTTTGTTCGGGACACCACAGAAGACATGTACTTTTGGTTAATCATTCTTCAGGAGGCACCTGATACCTATTTATTATTACTAGTAAAGATAATTTTGAGGGGCGCCTGGGTGGCTCAGTGGGTTAAAGCCTCTGCCTTCGGCTCAGGTCATGATCCCAGGGTCCTGGGATCGAGCCCCGCATCAGCTCTCTGCTCAGTGGGGAGCCTGCTACCTCCTCTCTCTCTCTCTTCCTGCCTCTCTGCCTACCTGTGATCTCTATCTGTCAAATAAATAAAATCTTTAAAAAAAAAAAAAGATAATTTTGATAACTTGGTTACAATGGTATCTTTCAGGTTTCTACACTACAGAGTTTTTGAAATTAATACCTATCTTACGGGGAAGCATTAGAGATTTCTGTTTCTTATAAAACTTCCATCCTCTCAATTTAGTAGCTATTAATAACTCTTGTCTAAACAATTATTATTGTGGCACCAAATGCTATTTTTTTTAGGTTTTTATGGGAGTTTTTAATATAAAACAAGAAATTACTAATAGTGATTTAAAAAAGTATGAGAACATATGAATAAAGCTTAGTAGTTTAGAGTTTACTTTTATAAAAGCAAGTTGACAAATACTAAAATGTTATACCTGCATTATGAACATTGTAATATAACACACAACACATCCACTGTTAAATACTGATCTCCCATGCCTGACTTGAATTTAGATATTGAATATATTATATATTACAGAAAGAAACTTTCCAAGTTTTGTCAATGCTTGTGGTATATATACTATGATTCCTCATCAAAATCTGCATGAAATCTAAAAGGCTGGTATTAAAAGTACTTGCTTCTTTTCTTCAATATTCTATAACATGCCAGTTTGGAACAGCCTTCAGATTTTCAGGGCATGAAACATATACAAAGAGAGCACCCCAAAATACGTTTGAACACATTTAGGATAAGTTTGTTTACAATTACAATAGAAATATCTTCAACCTTCGTATCTTTCCATTTTCAGTGAAAAAAAAGTATCCTAAGCAAATAATTTGAGGGCCAAGTTACTTCTCTGTAAAAATGATATATCATGTTGTTCAACTTTTAAACCAAATTCTTAAAAGAATGAAAGTGTGTATTTTATAATCATCAATGCATTCATGTGGTATTAGGAAGATAAAAGAAAACATATAGAAACAAAAATCTCAAACTATCCCAATTACTAAAATGAGGAATTTTCAAATTAAGAAATAACTTTTATTGCTTAGAAAATAAGTTTTACTTTTCATCTCAAACTCACTTTAAATGCTTGACATATAATTCAATACCTAATAAGACTATAGGTAAACTGTTTGATTAATATTGATACGGTGATACTTCTCTGGGCAGACATTTTACACAATAGCTTCCCATTAACGTTGGGAAAAAAAATCACTTGATAATTTTAATCACAATTAATGATTGACTGATTAATGGATTAACAATTTTCTCAGTAATTTAGATGGCATAGATCCAATAAAGGAACCAGTCTGATGATTGCTCAATGTGAAATTCTGTCCATTCATAGTATTAAGCCAAAAATCTACAGACACTCCACTCAGCTGGATTACATGCTTTCATGTACATAATTTCATCAACAAAAAATAGGTACACACTGTTGAGCTTTCTCCTTTTCTTTCTTTCTTTTTTTTTTGTTTTTTTTTTTTGTTGTTGTTTTTAAGAGCAGCCCAGTGATTTTGAGGGTTGGTTAGTACAATACAGAGAACACAGGGGGAAAGCACAAAATGGCACTTAGCAATGCCAGTACTCATCTTATTATGGTCATTAACTAAGGATATTATTACTTTTTGTGTTCTTTGCTTTTCTTTAGAACTTAGTCAAAGCCATAAACTTGCATTTGAGGTGTATATACACAACCTTATGCAAAATACTTCTCATAATTAACATTACATTTTAAAGTACTGGAAAGTGAGTATCTGTGCTGATTTGTATTTTGACTTAATGGAACACTAAGAGAATGCACATTCAACTAGGGAGGGTTATACTGATGATGATAAGGCTCTTAAAGTGAAAAATCTCTTCTTCTCCCTTTGTACTTACCACAGGCTATACAATGTCCTGAGAGGATTCATTATGAGAAAAATGGCAATCACAGCTTTGAAGAACTTGCTTTGGAAGAAACTAATGAGAAAGCAGAATGGAAAGTGAGACTTCATCTTTGTTTTCAAATAAGTGGTCTTAATTTTTCTTTTCTTAAATTTTCTTAAAATTTCTTAATTTTAGAAAAAATTTAAATCAGTTTATTATAAATATATCTAAACCATTAATTTTTGCAGCTTTCAGGTAAAGTCCAGCACTTCGCTTATACAAAGTCTATGAGGAGAGGTCAGTAGAGATCATCTAATCTTAAATCGTGACATCCATTCAAGTCCTTGGCATAATCCCTCACCAGTAAGAGCACAGCATGCCTGGATATGCCACTGGTGATCTTTATTAGAAGTTAGTTTCAAAAACTGGGAGATTTCTGCTACAGTCATGCATTCTTTAACATCTTGTTTATTAGCAAAAATCAGCGATCCAGCTTTCCGTAGGTCCTCGTGGGCTAGTTACAGAAATCTCTAGTTACAGAATAGTTAACTCCTCTCTAGTTACAGAAATCCTTTCTCTGTCTGTACTGTCCACAGCAACTATTACAAACTCTGTGTTAGTACAGTAAGTGTTCCAAGAAGATGGAAGAGATTCTTGGCCACCAATATCCCACATTAGAAAACGTGTATTATTAATCACTATTTCTTCTACATTACTTCCTGTTGTAGGTGATGTATGTACAACTTAATTCATAGAAAACTGGTAAAGGATGGTAGTTTTCCCTGCATTATCCAGCCCAGCAATGATAACTCTGTGCTCCTGGTGATTGAAGAGTCTCCATATCCTGGTGAGGAGAATTCCCATTCTTGGGCAGCGGACCCCCTCCAGCCACCCGGGCCGCCTGGCCTCCGCCGGCTCAGGCTGAAGGGGAGGCAACTGACACACCAGAGCCTCCGCCTCCACTACTGCTGCTGCTCGCATGTTGGCCGCCAGTTCACTTCCTGGGAACCCGAGGGAGGCCGAAGCCCAGGCTGCCCTGCCGCATGTGAGACCCCACCGCTGCCACTGAGCAACTCGCCTGGTCGTAGCGGCATTGTCTGCAACGAGCCTCGTGGGCCACCATCCCCCTCCCAGCTCCCCTTGGGCAGGTGCCCCAAAAGCTGTTTTTTAGTTTCACGTTTCCTGCCTAAATTGATATTTTATTGTAAGGAGCATTTCAAGAGGACAATGCAAGAAATCTGAAAACTGTTTGTAATGTCTCACTTTCTCTCATCAATTATATTATTTAATCATTTAGTAATTGCTTGAGAAATGTATAGCACATAAAGAAGGTAAGTCACTACCATCACTAGGAAATCAACATCACATGGAAAAATTTAAATGCCTTGTATGAAATCACAGGGCAAAAGTATTTAAAAACAACTACAACAATAAGAAACGATCAAACCAAAAAACAAACCAACCAACCAACCAGCAAATGTATGGAGTGATTTTACACTATCAGCCACCTGAGAAAACATGACACTTTGTTGAAGCAACTAGAGTCTTAGGATCTACAAAACAAGGTCATAATGAGGGGGTTCAAGAGTCTGAATCCTTTTATCCAGTTGTATCCTGCATACAGAGTAGCCAACCTTATCTACAGTGGGAAGGTCATTAGATGTGCCCAAAGCAATATTTTCCTTCTTAACACTAAACTAAGTGAGAATTGGTTTACCAAATGTGTGTAATAATTTGTGAAATGCCCAAACCTTTGTATCACTGACCCTGGAGTTTTTCAAAGAATAAAAATCATATCCAGCTCTTTGTTGGGATGAGAAAGAATCTTTGTTGGTTAACTTAAAAGTAAAAATATCCTCGAGGGGGCACCTGGGTGGCTCAGTGGGTTAAAGCCTCTGCCTTCGGCTCGGGTCATGATCCCAGGGTCCTGGGATCGAGCCCTGCATCAGACTCTCTGCTCAGCAGGGAGACTGCTTCCTCCTCTTTCTCTGCCTGCCTCTCTGCCTACTTCTGATTTCTGTCTGTAAAATAAATAAATAAAAAATCTAAAAAAAAAAAAAAAAAAAAAAAGTAAAAATATCCTCCTAACACATATCCCAAAATAGACCTTGCCAATGGGACTATCACTTAAAAGTTACCAGAATGGACATTCTCTTATCATTACTATTATATGCTTTATTGATTTAAAAACCATTCTCAGTGTTTTCTCCAGCAGCTCATATAAAACAGCCACAAAGCTGTAACATCTGTTTGGCAGTAGCATAATACATTCAAAAATCAAGTTATCAGAGGCATTTCAGTCTACAGCTGCATTGTTTTTCTTGTTAATGTCCTAAGGCTAATGTAATATTTCATCTCTAAAAAGCAAAGTTCAGATTATCTGATTAAGTTTGGCACCAAGAAGAATAATGACCTGCATTATCTTAAGACATGAGTGATATATTTGCACACAGACAGATACCACTACCAATTATGAACTATTAAGGAAAGCAGTAATAGATAAGAAACTCTATTTTTTTCTGCATATAAAACGATTTTAGAGATCGGAAATATCAAATTTATGGATTATGATCCCAGATCCCTACTAGCCAAAGGACCAGAAATTAACATTTTGATGTATGTTGGAAGGAACAAAATGATATATTTCAGGAGAAATATATGTATATATACACAATATATCAATGTTAAAACTCAAACACATCCACATAATCATGCTTAGAAACAGATATCCTCCTTGTGTGAAAGGTAAGCAAGTCTACATATCTCAATGACTACTGAGGGCATTGCTGTAGGATCGCAATTTGTTCATGATTACACAGACTTAGCAACAAAAGGTAAAACCATGCTTTCTGTTTTCTGTACAAGACGGCAAAGGGGGATATGATTCATTTAGAAGAATTCTTCTTAAAAATATTTTTAATTTTTAAATATTATATTCCAATATCTGGAAACTAGAAACAATTATTCTGTCCAAAAATGAGAATGATTAAGTATACCATTTTTTAAAAAGAATGAAAAGAACTACAGCACGATATCAAAAGAGGCTATAAAATCTTTCTTGTCTTTCATTCTTTTAACTTTCCTGTATTTCCTCAATTTCTTTTTTTTTTAAATTATTTATTTATTTATTTCACAGAGAGAGATCACAAGTAGGCAGAGAGGCAGGCAGAGAGAGAGATAGAGGAGGAAGCGGGCTCTCCACCAAGCAGAGAGCCCAATGTGGGACTCGATCCCAGGACCCTGAGATCATGACCTGAGCTGAAGGCAGAGGCTTTAAATCACTGACCCACCCAGGTGCCCCTTTCCTCAATTTCTATAATCACCTGACTAAAAATAACATCCATAACTCTTTGATAATCTGAACGATGATTTATTAATGGGATACAACACAGCAGACAAAACAATGTCAGCATACCTTAATTTCCAGAAAAAGGAAGCTGGCATACTGTCCCATAGATACTGCAGCATACTGCTTTGCTGAAATAGTAAAATATTATAAAATAACTGTGAATAGGTACAACATTTAAAAATCCACATGGCATGTACATATTAACCATTCATTAAAAAAAACCTGATTATATGCCATTAATTATGAAAACTATATTTAAATTATACATGATTATGTTCCCCTTACTATGAAAACTATATTAGGAATTAAAGTAAAACTGAGCTTTATGTATTCTGATTTTTTACATTCCAGTAATGTAACTACTGCCAACAACAGCAAAAACAAAAAGAAAGAAAGAAAAAAAAGAAATAAACTGCCCAAAAAGTCTTCATTACTTAGTCATTAACAGAGAAAGAAAAAGCTCTGGCTAACCCGAGTTCAGGAGGGAGAAAAAGATGGGTAATTGCTTTGCTTTCAAAATAGTTATTTTAAATTAATGATCCAATGCCTGATACTTGTGAGATAGGGAAGCAATTCTCAGCTACAATTGAGAAAAACTTTTCAAATAAGCAATAGGCAAAGAGAAAATGTATAAACATTTTATTCGTAGTAGACGTAAAGGACAAGATATGCAAATCTTAAAATCTGGTAAGAAAAAAGTAAGGTCTGAATGGTAAGTAGTTGGAGGATCTGAAGACAGAATTCACAAGCTGGTTAACAAATTAGGTAATGTGTTTCTTCATCAGGTATCATCAAGTATGATTTGCAGAAGTGTGGATTTGTAAAATGCTTTTTCTCTTCCCTCATTTCTGTCAACCTGACCTCCATCGAGCTCATTCTCAAAGTCTCCCTGGATTAAATTAATATTAAAAACTACTGTATTTAATAACAATTTTAAAAAATCAGTTAAAGCAAATGCAGAAGAACACAAATAAGTAAATTTTAACATTACCGACAACAAGATTAATTTGAAAATTACCTAAAAATTTAATTAAGTAAATTCTACTATCATCACACAATTAAATATTAATTTCATATTTAAAATTATGTTCAAAATAAACAACTCTGCAGTTTTAGAAAGTAAGGGTATGTGTGTGTGAATTCTGTTACTAAAAGGAAAGAAAGTTGTAGAGGAAAAAAATATTGAAAAAAGGATGAAATACGTCAAAAGATTTACTGACATTTTCTTTGGATAGATTACCATGAATTTTTATTTTCTGTTATTCTTATGTTTTCCAGGATTTGTACAATCATATAACAATGTTGGAAATAATAAAGGAAGGTGAACCACCATACTGTTTTTTGTGGCAGAACAGAATCAGCAATAATATCTCAGAGACTTCCAGGATTATGAGAATAAAACAGCAAAAGACAAAAGAAATAAAAAAAACACATTTTTGCAATGACCTTTTTCCCTCTCAAAATATTTACATAGATTTAGGCTTATTTACCCCTCGACAATAATTTCACTCATTTTATAAGGCTGTACCACACCCACTTTATAGATAAGGAGCTTTAGATAATAAAATAATGTGCATAATGTTTTATAGCAGAGTCCAAATAAGAACTCAATTTTCTTGCTTTTGTTCTCCTTTTATTACCAAACCAATCAAGATTTCTGATGACGTTAGGAATGATAAATTAATTACTATTTGTATTTGAAACCAGATGTAGATTTGGCTTTACAATTTAATCAGACACAAGCATTCTTAAATAACTCCTGTCTCATATTCTGAACTAAGTTTCTTGTCTATAAATCCAGCCTTTTCTCTAGCCTATATGTTCAGATTTTATACCATGGATCTTTGCAACTAGACCAACTAGGGTATAATACCAAAAATCTGCCTATAGTTTGAAATTTCTCATTGATCACAATGAGGAGTCAAAATTAAAAAAACAAAACAAAACAAAACAAAAAACCGTTAAGGTTAGTAGCCAAGAAATCACTCCAATTTTTGTTAACTTTTTTTTTCCTCTCTCTTTTTCTCTCTCACTCACTCACAGTTAGAAGACGCCAGTTTTCCTTGGCCATTCTTAGCTTATGATAACACATGGAAAGACGTTTCCAATTCAAAAAAATATTCCTACAGAGTTAGAACCCTGTAGTAGCTATTATCATTGCACAGAATCTTCCAGACATGACCCCACAACACAAGTGGCCATCGATAAGGCTACTATCAAGCAGTGATTTGCTCGAGGGTAGATTTTTTTTTTTTTTTTTTAACACATAGTCTCTTCTCACATTTCTGTCATCCTCATCTCATTCGAGTTCATTCTCTAAAAAGTCCCCCTGGATTAAATTTTTTAAACAAAGGAGACAACCAATTTGTAACGTAACCAAAATTATCTTAGGAACAAGCCGCTTGTATGTATCTAACATCAGGGTCTTACAAACTTACAAAGCTCCTGTTCCTGTGTCAGCCACAACGCCTCCTCCAGCCCACAACCTTGAACAACTTTGCTCTTGCGTCTGTATTTCCAAAAGAGGGAAGACGACTCCCACCTTAGGGGCCTGCCGCACCCTCCCTCCAGCTGCAAGGGGGCAGAAGCACCGAAAGTGCGGAAGCGGGGCGCTCCCTGCGGACAGGCAGGACTGTCAGCGCCGCGCAGCCGCAGGAGGAGCCGCGCGGCGCTGTGCGAGGACCGGTTCCTTGCGATAACAGGGGGAGCAGAAGGAGTCCCAGCAGGTGGGACCCAAGGGATACCGCGACCCGAGTTGCGCCGATCCGTTTGGAGCCCTTATGGGCCATGGGGGCGTGAAGACGGTGCCTCTGAGCAGAAGCACCAGTTCTCTAGTTTGAAGGGCAAACATCCCCAGTCCTGCAGGTTCCTGCAGGAGACGACCACAGCCTGCTCACCCCCAGCCACCTGGACACCTCTGAGAATGATGACGAACAGTTCCATTCCCTGCCAGACATCCTGAAGGAAGCCAGTGATGAGAGGAAGATGGGGAGAAAGAGGACCGAGTCCCCATCGGACTGAAGGGGAAGAATGACCCTGCCCTCTGTGACTCTTGCCATGGTGGAGAGATGGAGCAGTTGGCAAAGCTTCGCCTTACTCCAAAACGGTTCCACAAAGTTTTGGAGAAGTTCTGAGTACCCAAAGAGACCAGAAAGGCCAGCAAATTCCAGGTTACCGACAGTGCTATTATGTTCCATGCTCTGATCACCTTCTACCTCAGAGACCTTTCTGCTGCTTCCAGAGGCTGCTGTTTCGAAAGGCCCCAACGGCTAGCAGCAGAACACTGCAGCTGTCCAGCATGCCCTGGGGGGAAGCTCCAGCTGGAGAGCAAGGGCTTACCAGAGCTCAGTCATACAGCTGGTGGCCTGTATGGCAAAGGTAACAGTAGCTACAGCTGTCTTCCAGCATATCAGAAGCTTGATGCTCTACCATCTGACCTTCCGCAAGTAGTGCCACATGCTGCTCAAGAGGACAGTGGTCCTACAGAGCACAGGTAAAAAGACACTGTAAGTGCTGGACTACTGGTTCTCATCAGGGTCTGCTGATACAAGGACACTGTCCTGAGTTTGGTCCTCAATGAAATGTACATCACCTAAGTTCTCTCCCTTAAGTCCTGCCTCTCATCAGCTTCATGTAGCAGACCCTGATGAAGCTGCTCATCCTGGACACTGTGTCCTCTACCAGCAAGCCTGCTGCTACATCTGCCAGCTCACCATCTATCTGAGGACTCCACTCACCAAGTACTACAGGCAGGGGTGGAAGCCGAGGGACCAAGAGATCACCTGGAGATCACTGACAATTAGTGGCTAGACAACTTTAACTCCCCAGAAGTAAAACGGAAGGAGGTGGAGGACAGCAGGCAATTCAAAGAACTCTTTGACCTAGAAAGTGGCGAGGACGGCAATACCAAGGACTTCCCAGAAAGACAGGGACAGCTGGGTCTCTGATGGCTCAGCAGGGGTGGGGGTAGGGGGTGGTGGCAGGAAGAAGTAGGAGGAGGAAGGCAGCAGTAGCCGCTGAGAGGGAAAAGTCAGCTACTCAGGGGATGGAGGCCCAGAGGCAAAGGAGGGTTGGACCCCTAGTGAGCTATGATGGCTTGCCCAAGGGCCTAAAGACAGGTAGAGGGATGTAGCTCTGTCAGAGGACAGAAAGCTGCCTACCTGGAGGCCTGTAAGCGCTGCTGTGTAGCGTTTCCACCTTGAGATCAGCCAGGCATGTAGCTTCCTGGCCTGCACTGAGCCCAGAGGCTCTGAGTAAAAACCCATGAAGTAGAGGAAGGGCAGTTGGATGGTGGACAGGGCTTTATTTTTACAGCATAAAAGACCAGAAAGTAGGAAGAGGTTTGGCCATCCCTGGAACAACTGCCTTGGGGTGAAAACTATAACCATGGAGCCTGCCTATTGCTGCTTCCCATAGTAGTGGGTTAAATACATCAACCTTATTAGGGAAGCTGGCCCACAGTGGGTATCTATCCTGACCCCTTGCCTGAGGTCAGGATGCCGAAAACCTCGGGAAGAGCAGCCCCCCTTCCAGAGGGAGACAGTAGACATAGCCAAACACAGCTTGGTGCCTCCTCCTGTCTCTCTACCTCCTCTGTTTTTGGTTTTCTGCTAAGGATGCAGAGCCCTGGGACTGGCCCCAAGTTTGGGTCCCCAGGGCCATCTGCACCAGGCTCCTAAAGTGAACCCCCCAAAATCTCTGGAAACTTGCTCCTTTCTTCTTAACTTACATGTTTTCTTTTTGAAATATTCTTTTTGCATCCAAAACCAAAAGGAGAGGAAGGGCCTTTGCATCTGCGTGGCCAGCACTGAAGAGGTTCAGAGATCTGAGTTGCCCACCCACCAGCTTAGCAAAGGGTAGGAGGGGTCTGTCCCATTCTTCTTCTTGGGGGAGGCTCCACCAGTAGGGAGTGCCTCCCCCATAAAAGGAAGTGGCCATTGCTGGGAATGGGGACTGCTCCCTCATGGTGAGCTCCTCACTGGTACCTGTGGTATTGGTGGCTTCAGTGACAAAGCCACTGGGAAGCTGGCCATGTGGAAGATGTGACTCAGGAGCTTGGCCACCTGTGGAGAGATGGGCCTGGGTGGGGGTCTGCCCAACTGCTGGCCCAAAGCCAAAAAGCAGCTCAGTGCTGCCCCTTCCATTGTCTGAAGACCACTGCCTCCAGCTGGCACTCTCTCAGACCCAGATCCTGAGTGCAGGCCCTAGCTTCAGCCCCATTGTAGTCAGGAAGTATTCCTTCATTACTTCCCAGGGGCAAGAGCTCCCCCTGGATCCCCTGTTCTCTGAAGACCTTGTCAGGGCAAGGGGTTAGGGCCTAAAGGAATAGTGCCTGGTCACTCTGCTGGATCCCCTCAGTCCAGCAAGGGCTGAGTATCCTTGGGTTGCTCAAGGCTTTCCAGAGAGAGCAGAGCCACGAAGTTCTGATCGTGCAGCTTACGAAAAATTTTCAAATGAAAGAAAAATCTTTGTGCTGGGCATTTGTCAATCTTGAAGGCAAAAGGGGTATAGGGGTGGGGGGAGCATAAAAACTGTCCCTCCCTCTCTCCATGTAGTTTTTAAGGAGGGGAAATTTCAGGTGCGGAGAGGCACTGAGTAATAGTGCTGCCCCATCCATCCCCTCCCTTCCAGGGAGAGATCAGAACCATCTTGGGCAGGTATCCCAGATCTCCCCTAAGGGCATGTGTCCCAACCCACATACAAGTGCATATTGTCCACAGCCAAACAGGCCCCAACAAAGCTGTAGACATCATCCTCTGCCTACTTGATGACATCCTTGGAGGCTGTGGCCCCCTTTCCATCCAGGCAGAATCTCTCAATGGCTCCTGGGTCAGGGCCCTAGGGGTGGGAAGGTTGTTACTAAGACTGGCTGACTCTTTCCTTTGCTCCCACCATCTGCCTACATTGGCTTGCCCTACTTGTTTAGAGATGTTGAACGATGACTAAAAGGGATTTTTCTCCTATGGACACTCTCCTTAAGACCTTTGAGTAGGGACAAGGTCTCCTTCTACCCCATGGAAGATCCAAAGCATAGAGAGTGCTGCCAACTCCAAAAATATGTATAAACAAGGGATATCTTTGTAAATCTCTAGATTAGTTAATATTTGCCTTTAGGCATATTGATTGGCTAAGAGTTTCTTAGCACTCTTGGTTTTATTTTTACTCCTAACATCAATGTCAAGTATTTGTCTTTGGCTTGTACTTTTTTTAAAAATGAAGAATTCTCTTTAGGGATGTTATTTATTTATCTGTCAGAGAGAGAGAGAATGGAAGGCAGAGGGAGAAGCAGGCTCCCCGCTGAGCAAGGAGCCCAATGCAGGACTCAATCCCAGGACCTGGGGATCATGACCTGAGCCAAAGGCAGACACTTAACCAACTGAACCATCCAGGTGCACCCCAAATGAAGAATTTTTAAATTTGTTTTGCTTTAAAATCACAACCTAAAATTATAGCCATAAAATAAAGCATATAGAGCAAAGCAGCTATGTGGCATTTTAGTTGCTGGACAGGTAGGTAGGTTTACTCACTAGCTAAAATGTGCTTGTCACAAATAATTGGGGGAAAGGTTAAATCTGCAAGTGTGCCAAGGTAGAATAATTAGTCTACTAAAACCAGTGAGATTGTTATTTTTATATCTTTCCACTGGATAATTAATTGGTTATAGACTAAATATATTTCTGAGTACACTGTCTTCTTTTTGAGTCTTGGCCTGTGTTTGTGACAACATTTGGTGCATAGACATCCTTTCACAACTAGTATTCTAAATCAGAGTCTCAGTGTTCTTATCCAGTTAATCACAAATGTCCAGCTTCCATGAGAAAGCACTTTACCTTTCCTTAGACAGCTTTTATTTCAAACAAGGCCTTATTTATTTAAATGTAGAATGTTCAGGATTAAGTGATCATTGATAAAATTTCATTCTAGACTAAAAAAAACTTACTGTAATATAATTATTTGCATCAATAATTTTTAATCTTACTCTACTGCACTAGTCAAAACACAATGTTTCTTTTTCTTCAAAAAACATCTCAAAAGCAATAACCTACAAAATTTGCCCTTAATAATTTGAATGGAACTTTAAAAAGTAAATATGGAATCTTTACCCAAATTATCTCTTAAAAAGGGAATGAGAGGAGGAGAAATCTAATATATCATACGAATCTAGCCTCTTATGCGCACATTCTCTTTTTGAGCTTTTAATAAAACTTCAACAATACACCCAATGAGATAGTTACTGTAAGTCGTACTTTACAAGTTAGTAAATGAGAAGAGAGCTTGGGTAATTTGCCAATCCTCTATATGTTTGCCTTCTACCAACGTTGCATTTTCTTTTGACCATAGATTTTACTTTTTGAAATGAACCTGGCTTCAAATCCTGCTGCTCTGTTTAAACATTCATTACAAAAGCAACATATGACAAGGAAAAATTACCAGATGCAATCCTTTTAGTTTGACAATGAAGGGGGGAGGGGAGTCAGGGTGGCTCAGTCCTTTAAGCGCCTGGCTCTTGGTTCTTGACATGAGATGAGCCCCCATGTTCAGCTGCCCCTCTCCCTCTTCCCCCACCTCTCTCTCTCTCTCTCTCAAATAAATAAATAAACAAAAGAGAGAGAGAGAAGGGGGAAAATCATAATAAGCACATCCAACTTGTACATTATTTAAATGATGGTGCTAAGTGTTCATTCTTCATTAATCGGCTTGCCTGTTAGTAGATATTTGAAAACTATTAACATTAAGAGTATAGGCCATTTTAAATCTTCAATAAAAAGTATTATTACATCCAATTTAGATATTTAAATGTTCATGCATTAGTGATCTTTTGCACCTGAGAAATCAATCAGACCTTTAAAAAACCTGATTCCTTGGTATGAATCTAAATGTTCAAACTCTTACACTTAAGTCCATTTATCCTTTGAAAGACTAAGTGGGGTCTAGTGGAGAGAAGAACACTGGCTAAAAGTCAGGACATTTGGAATTCCTGTTCTTTCCTCTAACTACTGTATAAAGAAGGTCATGGAATCTCTCATGGTGTTTGTCTTCTCACGTGTAAAGAATTAAATGCACGTTAGAGTATTTCTGAGTACTCTGTTGGGTAACACATTATATGAAATTATTGGGGTTAAGTAAAGGAACATCTTTCTTTGTAGACCAACAATATAACTTTACAAGTTTACAACAAATTATAAACTATGGAGTTCCTTTTTATGTCAACCTCCAGTATAGCCCTTACTTTATTTATAATCTTTGTGATTTAGACAAGTTTTTTTGATATGATAGCTATCTATCAAAGCGCACCTATTCTAGTTATAATGATAAAATTGCCTGCTTTCTTTTGACAAAGAAGCTACATGATATGATTGCTAAAATGACCTGGAGAGAAATAGAATCAGGTTCTCACATCTTCCTACTATTATTCATGACCTGCTTCATGAATTAAAAGAAGTCACCTATGACATTTTGCTGAAGACTACACTTACTGCTCCATTTCCTCCGCTTGGAATATGCTCCATTTCCCCAAAATGAAATGCAGTAACAATCCTGTGAAGACAAGGAACAGTGGTTAAGGATAATGAATCCAAAAGCAAGATAGGTGAGACTATATCTGGGAATTTTTCTCTTTCTGATTTGAATACGGACATTTTTTCCACTAGTCTGCAATTACAATGATAAACTCTAAAGTTTTTGGGAGGCAGAGAGGGAGATATTAGGTGAACATCAGAAAAGGGTTTCAGGTATAGAAGGTGCCCTTATTCAGGATGGTGTAGAGAAAAAAAAAAATGCCTACCCTTCTAGGTTCTTTTGGCTAGTCTGTTGATTAAATTAGTATAATCAGATTAATAGGAAAAACCAATTTAATTATGTTATGTATGGGATCCCCATAGAATATGAGACCCAAAAGCAGTCAGGCAATTGAGATTTGCATACCATCCTGAGCACAAAAGAAGGGAGTAGGGGTCAGAGACTTCAAAAGGGAAGAAGACAACTCACAGAAAGATGGGAGGAACAAATGTTTGGTAAACAAATGTTTGCTACACCATATAGAGATAATGGGACACAGAGAGGAATTTGATATCCAGGTTCCCTAGCTTATCACACCTGGCCCATTTTCTTTGTAGTTATTTCTGGTGATAGCTCTTTTCCTAGACCAGACCCTTTATCTAAATCCTTTGAGGCAGTTAAGGGGGAGGTAAAAGCTCTTCCTGAGACTTTTAGGCCATGATTGATTTCAACTCAAAGTAATCCACAAGCCAAAATGCCACATTTTGGGGAGTCTTGTTCTGAACCCCTTCAATGGTGAAGAACCAATGTTGACCTTAACATTTTTCATGAAAGGAGATTTATTTTGTGATCACCATTTGCAGGCTATATTAGCCAAAACACAGGTCAGAATCATTGTAGGACATTCCATTCTGATGGCTACTCATCCCTCCCCCTGACACCAATTAAATCAGAAGCACTGGATTTGGGACCCAAGTAGAGGGATATTCAAAATGTCTTCAGGTGATTCCAATACACACCTAGGGTTAAGAACTAAGTCCCTAGAGAAGTGTTACCAGACTGAGCCGTGTATCAGATATTCCTGGAGAATCAGAAGCAATGCTGAGTTCATCCAGTAATTCTAGTTTGTTGGGTATGGCCAAGGAATGTGAAATTTTGACAAGCATGCAGGTATTTCTGATGCAGGAGGTCCACGGATATCAATAAAAACACTGTCCTAACCAGTGGTCCCTAATGGATGCTCACAGTGAGGTGAATTTCTCATAACAGTCAATTCCTAGATAGGCAAAATTACAAATTTGAGTAAAGCTGGATACAGTCAAGGTATCTATAAAAGAACAAAGTACAGTTCATTGTTAAAATGCAGATTCCTGGAGGGGTACCTGGGTGGCTCAGACAGTTAAGTGTCTGACTCTTGGTTTGGACTCAGGTCATGATCTCAGGGTTGTGAGACTGAGCTCTGTATTGGGCTCCACACTCAGTGAGAAGTCAGCTTGAAGATTCTCCCTCTGCTTCTCCCTCTGTCCTTCCCCCTGGTCATGCACCTAAATGTTCTCTCTCTCTCTTCTCTTCTCTCTCAAATAAATAAGTAAAATCTTTTTTTTTTTTTTTTTTTTTTTTTTTACAAAATGAAGATTCCTGGAGAATAGACCTTTGGGTATTTGGGGCCTTGGTATCTGTATCTTCTAAGTTTATTTTGTAATAAAAATAAGCCCTGGTCTGGCAGATATCTCCAATACCTTCTCTGAGATTCTTAAATGCCTTTGTGACTAGTTGTAAGGCAGCAACTAAGATGGCTAGTCTCTCTGCATGAGAATTATAAATAAATAAATAAATAAATAAATAAATAAATAGCAATAGGGCCAGATATATCTTACTTGACATCCCTGTTTTCATTAGGAACTTAAATCCTAATAGTGACTTAATTATCTAGATAAACTGGTTACTAGCTACAGGACCAGTAAAGGCTCTGTGCTTGAGGAGATTTGCCAACAGGAAGACCTAAGGATAGGAGAAAAGACAATAAAATTCTAAAATACTACCAGATCTTACAGGTCCAGTCCTCCTACACGTATTTGGTTATTAATTTCAAGGAGTTATATCAAGAGCAGGCATTCATAGGCTACCTCACTATGTCAAGGCTAATATTTCTAAAATTTGAATGTATACATGAATCACTATGGCATTTTATTAAAATGCAGATTCTGATTCAGTATGTTTGGGATGGGGCATAGTAGTCTGAAATTCTAACAAGCTCCCAATTATTGCTGATGCTGCTGATCTGTGAACTGCTCTTTGAGTTGCAAGAATCTAGGCAATTTCTGTGGTTCTGACACCAGGTTACACTCTTAACTCTTCTCATTGTCTTGTAAATCAGATTATTGATCACAGACCACATTGCTCTGACAGTAGTATATGGGTGCATTTATGCCGAGCCATCATACCATCTTCTCTTGGGTGGGACTCCTGCACATTCCTCAACCCTGGGAGGCCTCCCATCCCCTCCCCGCCCCCCCACCCCGGTATTTCAACATCTTAATAGCTATTTAAAATATTTAATTTACAAACACTGCCACATTTGTGATTTATAGAAACCGTGTCAATGCTACTTTATCAGCTTTACAAAAGAAAAACTGTGGTTCCAGGTAGGTTTCAAAACTTGCCCAGGGAGGCTCCATGGCTCAACTCATAAGATCATAGGGACTCACTTCCAAGACCCCTAATTTGTTGAAAATTATTTTCTCTAACCAGTTTCCTATGTGAAATATGATGTTCTGATTCTCCTTACCTATTTGGACAACATATCAACAACATAAACAAATAGGACTCCCATGTGTAACTTTACAGACCTGGATATAAAACTCTCCATAAATTTTAACTAAACCTCACAATTCTCATATGGAATACCATTATTTTCACATTAGCATAGAGAGGGATAAAATGGAAATTAAAATCACCTAGTTTGAAGCCAGCAGAATGTGGAATAAAATTTATGATAAATTCAAATGAATCATCACGTTCCATAGTCACACATATTATAACAGAAAAGGTGTAAAAACCAAACCAATAAACAAAACAAAACAAAACAAAACAAAAAAAAGAAAGAAAGAAAAAAAAAAAAAGAAAAAAGAAAAGTTGTAACTGGTTCACAGAGGGATCCCTCCAAAACTCATTCTATGGGTTACCTGGAATGTTAACTTACTTAATGAACCCCTTTCAGAAGGAGCTGGTCATCTTATTCAATGAGCAATAATGTCTATTTTGCATTACTATCTAACACAAAAATTAAAACAAAACAATATTTTTTATAAAAAGTAGTACTTTACAATATGATTCCTTATGGCTTCAGAATAAAATATATTTTATTTATTTATTTTTTATTTTCTTTTACTTTTTTTAAGTAGGCTCCATACCCAGTGTGGAGTCCAACATGGGGTTTGAACGCATGACTATGAGATTGAGACCTGAGCTGAGATGCTAAACTGACTGAGCTACCCGGTGTCCCAGAATAAAATGTGTTTTTAAAGTATCAATATAAATTTAAAAGATAAATTGTTCTCCACATTTTAATTATTACTATATTTATAAAATCAATGCAAATGCCATCATTTGACAAATTTCCCTCTGCAATAATAGTCCCTGTGACCTTTCTTGGGGTCTCTACTTCTCCACTAGAGAAGAAAAACACACCGAATGAAAAAGAGGGAATTAGAAGGCAGTGGACTAGGATGAACTCAGTAACTCTGTACCAAATTACTATGGAGAAATGAGACCGCAAAGAAACCTTCTCACCAAATGATTTTTCAATATATCCTTAAGCCAATGATTTGAAGCATAGTCGATGATAATGATAATAGGTTGCACTGATGGTTATTTCTACCATTTCTTGCACTGCCACTGAAGTGTCTCTATATGGATGAGATTTCACATACTGACTACAGAAAACCTTAATGACCAACTTTCTCAAACACCGTTCATACCGTTTGAAGCTTGTTGGTAAGGACTTCATCTTTTCAGGAAAGTGAGGAATTATACATTTTCCATGCCTTTGCATTAACCTCCAATAAATTTCTTTCATGTGTAGTATTAATACTATTATCTTCAGTTATTTTGTTTCATCTATATAATGGACTTATTAGATTTGAAAATGGGAAAATTATCTGAGACAACAAAGTACGAGAAGGATATATTACATAATATGAGTAGCAGTTTGGGCTGCTTAAAAAAAGACTGCAGTATAGTGCATCCTTAAAAAGTTGGAAAGTGAAGACATGTGTGATATCTGGAAAACATTTTATGTAATATCTGGTATTATCATTCATTTTTTCCTTCTTTATTTAATCTTTGTTTTTACTTCACTCATTTTACTTTTCTTTTATACTAAGACTAGTTTTTCTATCATGTCAGTACAAACTTCTGGTTGAAAATTTTAAAAATATGTATCATCACAGTTACATTACATTATGTAATCCAAAAAAATTGCTTAATCAAATTTAAGATGCTTTCTTCCTGAATCATTTAGTCAAACATAAGGAAGTTAACCCAGCAGAACTGTACTTTATTTATGGTTTAAACACAATTGAGACACATTAACATTATCAAGCCTGTGGAAAAGATAATGAATTTTTCTTTGTTATGATGCATTTCACTTCCAACTTCCAAGGCCAATTACAGTGCACTTTTGTTTATGAGGCAGAGTGTTGTCTGTGACACTTGGCCATTTAGAACACTACATTAAATTGAGTATTGTAAATTATTTCCTTTTATTTAGAGGAAAGAAAAGTCTTTAAAAATATAGAGCTTTCTAAATAAAATGGAACTTTGAGTTTGCTTCCTGTGTTCCGAATTTCTATACTTTTTTGCTTTCATTTTAAAAGAACTCTTCATTTGAAAGAGTCACTTCCACTTTCAAAATGGGTCTCTGGAGCCATAAAAAGCAAAACATCTTCATTACCTGAACACTGGCCAAATATGAAATAGCAGTAAAGTATAATTATATAGATATATTATAAAACATATTTCTAGATTGATACTAGATTAGGGTAAAATAAAATTTCCTAGGGACACATGCTTCTGTATTTCAAAGACCTTTTTTAATATTCTTCCCACCAATTTTATATTTGAAGGATAGGTATTTGTTACTTTTAATTTAATGCACATAGAGAAATTTAACTTCTGATGTCATTAAATTATGTATCAATAGGTACTAATACTACAAGAATTTAGAAACTTAGGGTGGTACAAAAAGTAAATGCCACATCACCAATCATCTACAAATGGCTACCTTTCTCCTAACACAATGATGACTGTATTACAAATAAAAATAATATTTTGTGCTAAGATTGTTGACAAAACAACTTCCTGAAAATCTCAAATGACATCTATGTATCAAGCCTCCAAAAGAAGGGAGTCTGCGTCCAAATTCCTGGTTGGAACTACACAAAGCATATTAATATACTGTTATAATATGTGTGTGTGTGTATATATGTATATATGTATATTATATATAATATATAAATAAATATATTATATTCCTAGCGAAGGAAGACAGAGCCCTTCTTAGATTTTTTTTGAACAATACAGGCAGACAAATTTATCATGCCAGGCCCCAGAGTTATTGGTGGGAAATTTTTCTTTTTCTGTGAAATTCCACATGATTTTTTTTTCTGTGAACACCAGCCAGGTCTAGATAGGCAATTGCTAAAATGATTGTAATGCCAGGCTTCTCTTTTTCTTATAGGTGACACCAATTTCAGTTTTGTCAGGCCAGTAGACATAGATTAGATACAGCTTCTCTCAACTTGCCAACAAATCACTATAAAAACCATATCATAAAAAAAAATCATAAAAAAATATCTAACATGAAAGAACAGATACTGTCTTGAATAGTGGAGGACTTTACATGAAAGCATGTGGATCTGGATTGAGAAAATAATCTTCAAAACATAACCATAAATTTTTTCTTGACATAGTTTCCACATTAAAAAACAGTTCTTCAGGGGAAAAAAATCTAAGTAAAACACTCTGATCCTCCTCTTTTGTCTTTCTCTCTTCTCTGACTCACAGAACAAAAATATCTAATGACAAACCAAATGGGGAAACCCTCTCTACGATGTGTGAAAACTGATTTTTGAGGTGGCAAGAGCACATGAGCAAAAGTGATTCTTATCCAAAGTTTGAGCCATATGAAATTCCTGATATGTAAATGTTCATCGCCAATAATGGTAAATTAATTCACTTTATTATTTCTATTCAGAGGCAGCAATTCCCAAAAACCACAGGATGTGAAGAAGAAGAGTAAATGCTTGTAATTATTTCATCCCGAATGAGGTAATATCCTTGAGTTTTGTTGGTGGTAAAGGTTTTTTTTTTTTTCCTAGAAATTTTATTTTTCTGGAAGAAAGTAGAAATTCATAAGACAGAAAACATGACCTATACTTTGATAATTATAAATAAATAACTCAAATCCTGTTTATTTTTAGAAACAATTGACAACACAGCAAACCATGTAGCTAACTTAATCAATAAAAAACTGAGAAGGCAAAAATAGACCTTGGTGATAAAATTTTTAAAACACATCAAGAATTAAATTATGACACTATGTTGCAGACCTCTTTGCAATGAAATTGAAAATTCTAGATTAAATGGATAATTTAAAAGTAAGGTACACTATTTTCAAAACCTACTTCATTAGAGATAGTTCAAACAGACCAATTTCCACTGAAGAAAACTTCATTAAAGAACTATTTATATAAAACATCAGATCCAAGTAGATTCAGAAGGAAATTCTGCTATTCCCCAAAACCAGATTATTGCAACACTATAGACATTGTTCCGGAGAATAGAAAGTGAAGTGAAACTTGGAAACTTTTTTTTTAAATGGGTGAAATAAAATGAAATTGTGATTGCACCAACAAATAATAGAATAATTGGCCAATATCATACATGAATATTAATTTTTAAGATATATTTATAATATCACAGCCAGAAAGCAATATACTCTGACAATATGAAGTTTATTTTAGGAATCGAAGGTTAGTTCTTAATAGGAAATCCATTAGTGTGATATACCATAAATTAAAGGCCTCCTTATACACAAACAAACAAAAAAATTATTATAGCCAAAGTACCATTTACAATAACACCAAAGAAATGGAAATATTTAGGAACAAATTTAAAAAGTGATCAAAACCTATGTAAGGACTTTAGAATGCACATGTAAAGCATAAAAGGATATTTAAACAAATAGAAAAATATTCCTTGGTTTTGGATAAAATGACTCCGTGTCATAAAAGGGTCAGTTCTCCTCAAGCTAAAGTACACATTTTACACAATCTCAATAAAAATAGCACTTAAAAAAAAAAAAAAGGCAGACATTGATGCTACAGTTATTACAGAAACCAAAGCACACAAGAATAACTAGAAAAACAATGAAAGAAAAGCTATGGAAAGGGGTAGGAGAGGACTAATCCTGACAGATATTAAAGAATTTAAATCCTTAACAAATAATGCAGTGTGGTACTGATGCACGAATAGATGGGTCAGTGAAATAGAATAAAATCCATGGAGTGACCCACATATATATGCAAATTTACTAAATGATAAAGAAGCTATCACAGATCACAAGGAAAAAGATGAGTGTTTTAATGAGTGGCACTGAGGCAACCAAACAGCTACACAAATTAAAATCCCTGTCTTACAACATATCCAAGAATATTCTCCAAATAGGTCATAGATCGAAATGGAACAAATGAAACCATACAATTCCTAGAAGAAAATACAAATGAATTCCTCTATAACACAAGCACTGGAAAGACTTCTAACTATGACCCAAAATCCAGGTGGACAAACAAAAAATCAAAACATTGTACTAAATTAAGAAATAAAAAGTATCTTTGCATTGAAAAGAAAAATAATCCCAGGCCAAACCAAGAGACAAACTGACAACTTTGAAAAAAATATTTCCAACTCATATCATAGGAAAAGGCTACTATCCATAACATACAATTTTTTAAGTTTAAATGATAAGTATAAAAATCCTATAGAAAATAATGGGCAAATGAAATTAACACATAATTTTAAGAAACAAATAGTAACATCATCCATAAACATGAAAATATATTCACCTTCACTCTAACAATACAAATTAAAACTGCATTGAGATTTCAGTATTTTCACACCAAGACTGACAAAAACCAAAAGCACAATTAAAAACACAAACTTGAAAATATCTTCTGTTATGGGGAAAGAAGATCTGTCACATATCACTGGTGGGAACATAACATGGTACAAGCATTATGGAGGAGAATTTGAAAATATCTTTTGATCCATCAATTTCTTTCCTAGGCCCATTTGCTCTAAAGATTCACCCCAAAAGATTACTAAGAAAATACAATTACCCAAGACAATTAACTGAAGCATCATTTATTATATATTGAGGATCATGGGAGCCAGGTTTCTCACAACTGGAGAAGAGAGTTACTAATAGAGTCACAGAAATGGACTCTGAGATGTTAACCTGGAATCAGTAGGAGCTCATGGTTTAAGAGATGATGGATAGCTAGCTAGCTAGCTTGCTAGATGATCAGATAGATAACTAATAAATGTATATGCCTCTTAGCTCTATCTTCTCAAAAAGCCTAGAAACAAAAATATCACAGTAGCAATGAGCATAAAGCTCTCAGATCTGTTTCTAAGTAGAACCAGAGCCCTTTGGGGGGAAAAAAATTGGTGATTCTATAATTGAGACAGAAAAGTACAAAGTATTAGAGTTTAGCTGGGAAGAACAGTCACTTAAATACACTATGAATTGTTAAGTAATGAATAAACAAAACAATAAAGCAGTCACCACAGGAGAATATTTGAATTAGTGATTTAGGGAAGTATGTATAGTACATATCCTAAAATAACATTTTATTTAGAAAAAAATAGTATTCAACAAGAGAAAAAAGAATGAGAAAAAAAATTTTGGCCTATGATTTTCCTTAACAACGCTAAAAGAAAATGTAAAAACATCTACAATATTTTCAATATAAAACATGGCACTCCTAAAGTAAAAAAAGTCATCTTTCAGTTATTAAGGAAAAAGATTCTTATCAAATTCACCTATTCTGTTAAGACAATAATGCTATTCAGGCCAAAACGAATTATTTTTCACTTGGCTGTAACATTTTGGTTGTATCAACCCATCATTACTTGGTTTCATTTAGTGGTATACACACTATGTAATAATCCTAATATGTTAAAAGCATAAGAAAAAATAAAACCCCATGAAAGCAACAGCAGTGTTTTGTTAAAAATGGAGTACTAAGATTTTTTTTTTAATTAAACCTTTCACTGAGATTTTTTTTTTCTTACTTCCAATTTTAATATATCTCTGCCTTCTACGATTGGTCTCTAATCTCCCTAACATATCATGTTGGCAAAAATCATAAAGCTTGAGAATATACCAATATAAACTATCGGTAAGTATGTAGACAAACAGATACAATCATTCACGTTGGTAGCTGTGTAAATTTATGCAGTCCCTTTGAAGGGCAGTCTGCCAATGTTTAAACATTTTTAATATGCATACTTTATGATGCAACAATTTCTTTCAATTTTTTTACTCCAGAGAAACACTCACTTATATGCTTAATGAAGCATGTATATAGATATTAATTTTAGACAACCCAAATTACCATCATTAGGGAAAAGTCTAGCCAACATGTTTATTTATACAATGCACTAATACGCAACAGTTAAAAACAAGAGGTAAATCTGCATGTACTTACATCAGTAAAACTTCAAGATATTGCCATGAACAAAAGGCAGGTTGAAGGACAATTCATAAAGAATAATGGTATTTATGAAAAACAAAACCATACATAAACCATAGTATTTTGTGTGTGTGTCTGTTTGTTTGTATATGTGCATGTATTAAAAGATAAGCAGTAAAAAACACAGCATTGCGGTTGGTGATCTGAGGGGAAATATACTTTATTTGTAATATTTTACTTTTATAGTAGTAATTCCTCACATATTACTTTCATATGAAGGACAGGAAGAGATAGCATACAAAAATAGAAATATGCATGCTTTTAATCACATGTAAAATATGCTAGATCACTCATACTTAGAAAAGTGCAAATTGAAATACCAGTTCTATACTTGAGGTCTCTTTTGCCCTATTGCAATAGACCTGAATTCAATCTGCTTTTACTACTTTAACTACTGTGCAGCTCTCATTTTCTTTGCCAATAGGACACACACACACACACACACACACACACAGAAGTAGGAAAATGTAAAAGAGAATCATCTCACAGACAAAGACAACAAAAAGTATTTAGGGATCATTTTAATTTAAAAAGATGGATGGAATAAATAAGAAAGCTTGAATGGGGAGGGCATGTGCTATGGTGAGTGCTGTGAAATGTGTAAGCCTGATGATTCACAGACCTGTACCCCTGGGGCAAATAATACATTATATGTTAATTTAAAAAAAGAAAGAAAGCTTGAAAAGCTGACTCAAAGAAAACATGTTAGGTCGTCTCACACCAGTCCAGCTTGCCCAAAGGTGGTCTCTGACCAGAATTCATTCTGATTATTGGTTCCATTCTGAGTGGTTAGTATCTAAACACATTTTAGTATTTTTCTGACTTAGAGTTACATGAGAAGACCAAAGTAAATGGAGAGATAGAAGGAGAAATATTTCTGTGTGTAGTTTCTGAGTAGTTGACTCAATAACTGATGATGAGGGAGAAGAGGCTGTCCTTCTGGTGGTGGGTGTGGAGGGATCCTGCCCTCACAATGAACCTTAATATAAATTTGTGTTTCATTTTAGAGCTAAATATTATTTTAAACATTTATGGTGAAAACTTAACATTTTAGAAGTTGGACACAGCACTTTTCTTATGGGGATAAAAAGTGTCTTCTTTTTTAAAGAAAAAGATCTTGATAAGTCATTTGCAAGAGAATAGCTTGGGTGTTCGGCAGCCAAAGTAAATAAGGCAGTCACGAAACAGCTCTCCTTAGCAAGGAAAAGGGAGAAAAGAAAGGAGAGATAAGAAAAGAAAACAAGAGAGCAAGTAGTGAGAAAGCAGCAGGTGGAATACTGTGTAAGAAATCTACTGGGGAGCCTGGGTGGTGCAGTTGGTCAAATGCAGGACTCTTGGTTTCATCTCAGGTGCTCTGGTTGTGATCCATGCTCAGCAGGAGTCTGCTCAGATTCTCCCTCCCTCTCCCTCTCCTGCTCTCTGACTCTCTAAAATAAATAAATCTTGGAAGGAAGGAAGGAAGGAAGGAAGGAAGGAAGGAAAAGCAAAGAAAGAAACCTATAGTGGTTGGGGCTAAAAAGTTTGAACACTGAGAGCCCAAGGAGGGTGGAATTGACTCAAGGGTAGTGTAGAAATAGCAAAGATCCAGGAGTGCCAGGATTTATCATGGGGAAAGCACCTAAAATAGCAGTTAAGAACCCCAGACTCTCAGAGGTCTATTAGAGG
The DNA here is from genome assembly GCF_002288905.1 of Enhydra lutris kenyoni. Taxonomy (NCBI): domain Eukaryota; kingdom Metazoa; phylum Chordata; class Mammalia; order Carnivora; family Mustelidae; genus Enhydra; species Enhydra lutris. The sequence goes on along the minus strand of NW_019154100.1, from coordinate 36,779,687 downwards.
GAGAGGACCCCTCAGGCACATCATCCTATATTTGAGAGAAAATTAGACTGTGCGTTTCAGTCCCAGATACCTGTGTACTAGGTTATTCTGATTTCCATAAGTCTCACACCTTGACACTATTAACAATAATAACAATACATTTCATGCATTACCAAAAAGTAAAAGATCGATGAGATAAAAGCTAAATAAAAGTGACCATTTTAACAGCCAGCAATTCTCTGACTAGTGAACTAATTTGTATCAACTCAAATTGCACAGAGGAAAGTTAATCACCAGAAAATTGAAGTCCAGCCTACTCATCTGCTCTGTTTTTGCCGGGACTGCACAAGCGTCAACAATATGGCAAGAAGGACATGTAACAACCAATACAAAAAGTAAACAAGCAACCCTAATGGAATCAAAGTCATCATACATAGCTATTCTTTCCAGTTAACAGGGAGTCAGTGAGACAGTGAAGTGGGGTATGTGTATGTGTATGTATATATGTGTGTTCACAAACAGACACGGATAAAAGCACAGAAAAGGCTGGAAAATTCAAACACTAAAAGACATTAAGTGACAAGGTACTGCTAATTGACAAGATTATTTTTAAAAGTTGCATATGCTCTATTAGATGTAGGACATCTTTCTTTCTTCATTCAGCCTTGAATTCTTTCTTCCCTTATAAATATTTATCAAAAACCTATGATGTACTATTTCTAAAACATAAGGTATCAATATGAATTCGTCAGAAATTAAATAAGCCAGAGTGCCCAAAGTTCCTGTCCTCATAGATTTTGCAAGTGTTTCCAGTGCCTTAAGGAAACATAATTAAGGAGTTCTGGGGTATATGGGAGAATGACCTCTGTCTTCACATAGCCACACACATCTACACATGGTTATGTAAACACAAACAACATTTTTCAAGATGCATTAAAATGATGAGGACCTCTTTTGAGATTAAGAATATATAAGAAAAAAAAAAAGCAACAGAAGCATGTGTTCCTTCTCAGAAGACAGGAAGAAAGTACGCTATCATCCCCATTAGCAAAAATTTAAATGAAATAATGTAATAAGAAACACTACTTACATTAAATAAACCTGTCCAAGTAAATGCAACTGTGTACAATTTCTTAACTATATGTATGTGCCCATGCACATGTTTGTGTGAAGGGGCAAAAAGAGAAGAGAACCAGTGTACAATGAGCAATGCACCTGTTCCAAGCATGCTCAGAAAAATTCTGTGAAATAAAGTGCATTATGTACATTTTACAGATGATGGAACTCTTAAAAACATTGTAAAGACTGGTCGTTTTACATTTCTAATTTTTTTTTTTTTGCTTGAAAATGACTTTGAAAGTATGCTAAATATTTTCCTGCCAGCTTACCAAATCTGTTAATTGCAATATTGCTGTTATAGAGTGGTCTGACTTTGAAAGAAAATAACATATTTCTGTTTGACTCCCCTTAGTACTCTATTTCTTAAAACTTTCACAAGTGGGAAAGGTCTGATAGGCCATACAAGGTAAAGGATGGGAGGACTAACTGTTGGAAAGATTAGTAAAATAGCGTCCCAAATTCCAAAAGGCATCTGTGTTCCAGTAAAACATCTGTGTTCCAGGCAGTCATATCCAGAGTGATTTGGTGGTGATTTCAAGGATTATCTGACCAAAATCATGAGTCTCAAGGTTTTCAAGTATTCCAATATTATTGTTCAAAAAGTTCTGAAAGTATCTGCTTTTTTTTTTTTTTAAGATTTTATTTATTTATTTGATAGAGAGAGAGAGAGAGAGGGAACATAAGCAGGGGGAGTGGCAGAGGGAGAGGCAGGCTCCCTAAGGCGCAGGAAGGCGAAGTGGGGCTCGAATCCCTGGGATCATGACCTGAGCCTAAGGCAGATGCTTAACCAACTGAACCACCCAGGTACCCCTGAAAGCATTTGCTTTTTAACCGACTTCATATACCTGGTTGTTTAAGGCTGGTAAACATTAGACTAAGTAAGGCAGTAGGCAGACTTAAGTTTTACCCTTGCCCATCTTCCTAGCAGAAAGGATAGGCTTTAGGAAATGAGTCACTGATTTTGACAAGGGATGGTGATACAAAAATGTTTCATGAAATGCTACCCAGGCACCAGCCAAGAATAATGGCAACCAGGCAGCAATCTAAAATTGCAGAACACATTAGATAAAAAAGATCAAGAAATAAGGACAGGTTAAAAGAGACCAAAACAAAGAATTTTCTCCAGGACAGTCTTAGAAGAGAGAAAGATTCAGGGAAAGGTGTGCTAGGACTAAATGAGATACAAAACTTTTAAGTAGAGGCTGGTTTATGGTAAAAACAAAACAAAACAAAACAACAACAACAACAAAAAGCCTTTATAATGGGATCTTTGAAGAAAAAAACAATTGGATTTTTAAAAATAACTGAATGTTAGAAAATTTGCATTTATTGTAAATGAAGTAACTGGAATTAGGCAAACAAATCTTTTGGGGGAGGTTTTCTTAGAAAAAAATTTTAAATGAACATATAAGAATGATTTCCAATTAAAATACAGTCCCTTAGCAAGGAACTAGGAGATTATAAAATTATTTGATGGCGAATGAAAAGTTGTAGCTATGAAGCATTTTAAAGAAAGCCCCTCCCAGCAGCAGCCTACCCTTGCTATTAATTTGCTTACTGAATTTTTCTTTAGAGATATTCTAAAGGAAATACTGGTTAATCGCCTTCAAAATTATGAAAAAAATAAAAGCCATTGAAATCCAAATTAATGAGCTTTCACTATATTACATTTTTGACTCAGATTAAAAGCTACTTAACTGCTAGAATAAGCAGAGAATTTAATAAACATAGTGAGGCTCTGGGTATTCCACGGGGTCAGCCATGCTAAAAAACATTTCCCTCTTGATCAGCTGGGCCAGCGCTCTGGCATTGGCATCCGCCAGTGAACTCTAGTGGCTGGATTAGTGAACTAACACGTCCATAATAGCATTTGAGCTTTCAGTAAGGCATGGAGTCTTGTAATCACTTCTGTACATACTGGGTTGTGAACTCCGTGGTCCAGGAGTTGATGCTCAGAAGGTTAATTAGACATTTTTCTGTGAGGATTTTGTATTTTCTCAGGAGAAAGCTACTGCAAAATTTCATGGGTGTCATTATTTACATCATTTCCCCCATTACCCATTTTCTTTTCTCTAAAACTTTATGAGGTAAAACAAACTGTGAAGTTTTCAGCTGCAACTCTACCGAGACAGTTACCAAAACAAAGAAAAAATTTTAGTGTCTGGTTTGGTGATAGTACCATGTTGGTTTCTTCTTTTCCACTTGCCTCTTTGCCAGCTCCCTACAGGTTTCTTTTCAGAGAGTCCTCGGATACACTGGAAAATGTCTCTTCTTTGCAGTTATTGGACATGTTCAGTACTCACGGCCATTTTTTAGTTCCTCTTGGAATCTTAAAATTTTAATGAAACATTTCAGATAAACAGATTTTTCTCTTCATTTGCACATATTCTCTTTTTTTCAATGATTCCTCCTGGGAAACAGACCTGGTTTTTGTTTGTTTGTTTGTTTGTTTGCTTTTGTTTTAGTTTTTTTTTCCAAGCACATGGAAATTTCCTGCTACTTTTGTGAGACATTTTCCCCCTAGTCAAATAAAGATTAAGCCCTTCCCCTTTTCACTGGAAGAAACAGAAAAAAGAAGAGAGGGGGATGTAGTAAAGTAAAAACTACTAAAGACTTACTTCATGAATCTAGGTAGGGCATAATAGTGAAGTCTGCTTCACTTTCCCATGAAAAACTACATTACATTAGAACCCTAACTGTAACTTTATTTACTTACTTATTTATTTAGAGAGAGCCCGCAAGTGTGGGGATGCGGGCGGTGCAGGGGGCAGAGGGAAACAGAAAGAGAGAATCCCAGACAGACATCCTGCTGAGGACAGAGCCCAATGCAGGGCTTTATCTCATGACACTGAGATCATGATCTGAGCCAAAATCAAGAGTCAGACACTTAACTCACTGAGTACCCATTGTAACTTTAAAAATCTAGCAAAGTAGATTTTATATTAAGATGTCACATGCATCAAATGTAAAACATCAATTGGTGAAGGGTGACTAACAATCTTAAAACGTTTAAGTGTATTGCCTTAATCTAATAGTTTCCTTAGATTTTTAGCAAGTCAACTTTTCCCTACAGAATGGTAACTCATGCAACAGTTTGCAAATAACTGACTTGCTTTGCAAAAAGGGACAGTTTGAATATGGGTATCCTAAGTTGTATCATAAGATTTTAAATAATGAGGTTGGTTTTCACATGTACTGTATGGAATCAGTTTCTTGAACATGAGTGAGAGACATATCTCTAAAACAAATCTTAAAATAACAAAGACTATAATTTTCTAAATACCTGTGCAAAAACATTTTTTTTTAAAGATTTTATTTATTTATTTGTCAGAGAGAGAGAGAGGGAGAGAGAGCAAGCACAGGCAGACAGAATGGCAGGCAGAGGCAGAGGGAGAAGCAGGCTCCCTGATGAGCAAGGAGCCCGATGCGGGACTCAATCCCAGGACGCCGGGATCACGACCCGAGCCGAAGGCAGCTGCTTAACCAACTGAGCCACCCAGGCGTCCCGCAAAAACATTTTTAAAAGTAAAGCAATTTATATTCAGCATGTGAGACAGGAACAGAGAAGTAATCCAGAAGGACAAAGAAGTGCATTAAAGGATGGAAAAAAAACATGCGCTCTAGAAACAGAAGCATCTGGGGAGACGGGGATTTAACTTCTGTCTCTGCCATGTAAGGAAAATGGGTATCTGAATCTCAATTTCCTAATCTTGTACATAGGTACAGCCACTCCAGTTCATGGCATGGTTTTCCTGGTATTTTAAAAATACTTCAGGGATGCCCAAGTGGATTAGGTGGTTAAGTGTCTGCCTTTGGCTCAGGTCATGATCCCAGGGTCCTGGGATCAGGTCCTGTGTTGGGCTCTCTGCTCAACAAGGAGTCTACTTTTCCCTCTGCCTGTCACTGCTGCTCCCCCCGCTTGTGCTCTCTCTCTCCCTCTGACAAATAAATAAAAATCTTTTAAAAAATACTTTAAATGACTTAGTATCATTTCAGCAATGCCTCTATTTCACAACATAGAACTGTAGATAGTAGCATAGAGAAAAAATAAGGATACTCTATTATGATGTGTGGCCCCTGGTGGGGCCTCATAGCAATCCCTTAAGAGAGTAAAGAACCAAATTGGGGAATTAGGATAAAACAGGAAAAAGTAATCTGATGGATTCAAAACATCTTTTAATGCCAAATTCAAGTCAATTCCTTTGTGAAGTCTTCTCAGATCTTTTTGGTTGGGTTTATTTGCTTCAAAGTAAATGATGCTTCTTAAATTGAGTTGAATTGACATTTGAAACTATTCCATCCATCTAAATGCAAGTCCAGGCCTAAATTTCTAATTCTCATTATTTTTCCTTCTCTGATTTCACCCCAAATTTTCTTGGTAACTATCCGTTACTGAAGCTCCAGAATGTATACGTAGGCATATCTTCATGTTTATCACTGGGACTTTAGGTAACAAATGTGCTCTATTCTGATGTCATGTTCAAAATTTAAATAAAAGAATATGGGCATGTGGAAAAGAGCATGGACATCCCTGGAGAGATGAGAGTCACTGAACTGGAGTTCTATTTTACTCTTGAGGAGGGAAAATATTAATTACCGTGATAGTACAGATTTTCCAGATTATAAACCCTAGTCTGCTTTTGTTTGAGGTTTATTTACTGTGAAGTTAGTGTTGGGGAGGGAAAATTTTTTCTCTGCCCTCCTAGGTTATTTTGGCAGGTCTATTAATTAAATTGACATAAAATAGATTAACAGGAGAAAAACAAATTAAATTACGTATGTATGGCAGCCCCATAAGAATATGAGACCTAAGACAAGTCAGGTAATTGAGGCTTATATGCCATCCTGAGCTAAGGAATGGGACAAGGGCTTGGGTTTGAAATGGGAACAGGGTAATTCATAGGATGCTATGAAGAACAGATGTTTGCTAACTGGGTGTTTGCTCTGCCATACAGATAGGTCTTTCAAATAAAAAGTTCTCTCTGGTCATAGCTCTCTTTCTCAGCCAGGCTACCAATCTAAATTCTTTGGGTAGTTATAGGAGAGCTAAGGTTTTCTTGAATGTTAGGTCTTGATTACTTCAGCACAAAATAATCCACATGGCAAAGTGGCATATTTGGGGTTACATATTATGTTCCCCTTTACTAATAAAGCCTAGCTAAAGGGTCTTTAGCCAGTCTAGCTTCTTTTAAGGCTCTGCACCAAATTTTGTTTTTTTGTAATTTTTTTTAAAGAAAACACTCAGAATTGTATAAGCTTCAGGCCCTACGAAACCTGGATCTCTCCCAAACACTAAATAAATGGTGTTTTTTCTGAAAAAGATTTCAGAAGCTTCTACTGCTGAAAATGACAGTGATAATTATAATAATAATTTTATTATTTCTCAGTATGTATTTCTCAGGGCCTTTCTTTTTGTAAGTACTGTATGGATATTTTACAAACATTATGCTTAATCCTCAGAATAACTGTGCAGTGTAGGAAACTAGGGGAAAGGTACAGTAATACTTAAGGGGCTGGCAGTGAGTCAATCCATGGTCTGCGTCACTTCAAAATAAGTTATTCACACCACATCATTCCTCAATGTGGTAAAAGTGGCTACTTTTAAAAAATTCTTTTACATGTCACTAGGCACTAACTAAAAATCAATATAATAGCAAAGTGAGTTGGCATATGGCTTTTAAATTGTTTGTTTAGTTATAAGTCATGTTATGTCAAATCACATCCAACTTTAAAACACCAAATAATCCATTTACAAGTAGGGTAATAGTCTGTCAAGTCTGCATGCTGGAAACATTAGTGGAAGATGAATTAACCAATCAACAAGGTAGTTAAATGCTAGTAGCTATAAGATCTGAAAGGGTGAGTGTTAATTCAAATAATGTTAAATGATATTCATGGGATAAGTGAACTATGCCTAACACTTTAAAAATAACTCAGGTATGGAATGGTTCAAAAATGCCTCCTTGAGGATATTTATAGAGACACTATAGTTTTATTTCTCAGTTGAGCTGGCTTTCCATTCAAGACATTACACTTAATGTGTATGTGACCATTTTGTGAATCTGGCCAATGGAAAGGATTTTCTGTACGTTTTTGAGTGATAAAAACCCTTGAGTGTATACTAATTTTAGGCTTTCAGACTCGGAGAACTCAGTAGTTTGTTAGCCCACTCAGAGTGGCCCCATAAATCTAGGATAAATACACATTTCCTAAGCTGAGGATACTGATATATAAAACTTGAATGCAAATTAAATATGTTGCAATGGAAATTTAAATGCCAAAATGGCTCCTGTAAACACATGTTCTTTGGCTGGCCCATTTTTCTTCATGGGAAGCTACATAAAATCTAAATGATAAATAAAATAAGAGTGAGTAAGCATGGTATCAGAAAATAGCTAGCATTAGATGATTCTAAAGTCTAGACTTAAACTTCCTGGCACTTACTTGTTGCACAATAAAATTTTGTTGAATGAATGAATGACTGAATGAAAAAGACACTAAAATAATCTGTTTTCTGTTGTGGTGGTTTTTTTTTGTTTTGTTTGGCCAGATGGATTCCCACAGGTCAGGGAATGAACAGAAACAGGACACCTTTCCCTGGAAAGGAATTTCAAAGTCATTATCCATACACATGAGGGGGAGCAGAATTTCCTACCTCAAAATATGCCTTTGGTATAATGATTATCTTGAGCTGGTTACTTTTAAGCAGCAGACACAGAAGCAGCAGACAGAATATAAGTCACTCTTTCATGAGAGATATTTACAAGGGAAATCTCCATTTGTAAGGGTGTCTGCTTCTCTGTACCAGGAAGGATGACTAAACGCTAGAAATTCTGTCTGCATAGGAACCATAACTTCATTTACTATACTTTGTCTGATAAAAGGTTTTACTCCCATTACTGCCCCCTGCCCCCCATCATCTTCTTTTATCTTAAGTACTTAAGTACTTAAGACAATACCTTGGCCCATTTCAGGGAGTTACTCCGTTTTCCTGGTTATCTCTAACGTATGCAGGAGGTATACAGGTTATTAAACTCCTGCTTATTATTCTCTTGTTAATCTGTTTTTTTATTCTGGGTGTCTCAACCAAAAACCTCGAAGGGTAGAGGGAAAATTCTTTTTCATCTCCTACACATGGCTCTCTGATTTTCTTCTTGTAGCTCCAGGATGTACTGACTACCTTTATGACTGCTGCATTCTTTACAAATACTTTATATATACTTCTCCCAACTCAGCCCCTCCTCCTGCCCACCCCTGGTGCTGTTGCATATTCTGTTTCTCAGTGAATGAATCTGTTACTCTACTCATTTTCAGTTGCAAGTCTGAGAGTCACCTCTGCCCTTTCTCTTTCATCTCCATTCAATTTATTCCGAAGTTGTTTACTTTGCTTGAGAAATAGTTGAAGTATGTTCACTCCTTCTCATCTCTACTACCTTCTGACCAGCTACTGTCTTATCTAAATTACCACACTGGCCTGCTAACTAAACCCTCATATATACTCTTTCTCTCTCTATTTAACTTTCTTTTTTTTTTAAAGATTTATTTATTTATTTATTTGACAGATCACAAGTAGGCAGAGAGGCAGGCAGAGAGAGAGAGGAGGAAGCAGGCTCCCTGCTGAGCAGAGAGCCCGATGTGGGGCTCGATCTCGGGACCCTGAGACCATGACCTGAGCCGAAAGCAGAGGCTTTAACCCACTGAGCCACCCAGGCGCCCCTCTATTTAACTTTCATATCACCACTAGAGTGTCCTATTTTTCCCAAAGAAACTGAACCATGTCAAGACCCACCTTTCTCTTTGTCCAGACACTTTGATGGCTTCATTTGCTTTTGGATAAATGCAAACATTTAAGGTAGCCTATAATATTTTGCATGGGCTCTTCCCTACTTGAACACCCATTGCAGACTGCACTTTGCCCCTCCTTTCTCTGGGGCTCTACCCTCACTGACTGCCTCCTTCTCCCTCAATGCCAATGATTCCTTTCATCATGGAGCTACCTTATGTTCTGTAGGAGCCAGCTGCCTATACACACACTCACCTGAAATTAATTACCTAATAGGGATTCCTGAACTGTAAAACTAGCAAGAGACTCTTAAAAAGATTTACATCTCAAAGGGGGAGAGAAAGAAATTACAATCACAGATTTTCAGAGTAAAACTCTAAGAAAAGGGAGATCAGGGGCCTAGAGACAGGAAGAACCATGTGTACGTTTGGTCAAGTTGAGGGGATAGTTAAGACCAATTTGATCAATTTGTTACTCCCCTGATTAAATTGCCCAATGGCTTCTTATCACACTTGAAATTCAATTCAGAATACTTACTATATGCCTTTGTCTGCTTAGGCTGCTGTATGTAACAAAAGACCAGAGTTAGCATAAACTATAAACATTTCTGAAGGCTGGAAACCTGATCTGAGTGCCAGCATGGTGAGGTTGCAGTGAGAACTCACTTCCTGGCTTATCGGCAGCCACTTTCTTGCTGTGTGTCCTTGTATGACAGAGAACAGAGAGACAAGCATACTTTCCTATCTCTTCTTATTCTTCTTCTTTTTTTAAGATTTACTTATCTATTTGAGAGAGAGAGAGAGGGAGAGAGATCATGTCAGGGGAGAGGGGCAGAGGGAGAGAATCTTAGGGAGACTCAATGCTGATTGCAGAGCCCAACACAGAGCTTGATCTCACAACCTTGAAATCACAACCTTAGCGGAAATCAGCAGTCAGACCCTTAACCTATGGCTACCCAGGCATCCCCACTATTGTTTCCTAAGGATAGTAACCCAGTCATGAAGTCTCCACCCTCATGTACTAATTACCTTGCAAAGGCCACATCTCCAAATTCCATCACACTGGGGATTAGAGTTTCAAGATATTAATTTTGGTCTGACAAAAACATGCAAGCCATAACACCATGCCCATGGGACCCAGGAAGAGCCACGGTCCTTATCTCCTCCCATTTTCCCATTTGTTCATTAAATTCTCATTACACTGGCTTTTTTTATGCTCCATAAACATGTCAAGTTCATTCTATTCCTGAGCCTTTTATACTGATTGTTCTCTTTTTCTATGTGGGTTCCATGAGGGTAAAGACTTTTTTTTTGAGGGTAAAGATTTTTGTATCATTTTCATTTCTGTACCCTCAGTACTCTGAATAGTGTTGAATATATAGAAGGTGCTTAATAAAATTTGTTGACTGAATAAATAAGTGACTGAATAAATAAATGAGTGAATGAATTCAAAAGCATTGCAATCAAAATTTGCGGCTTTTGGAGACAATCATCAATCTTATTTATCATAACTTTGAATTATTTTGGCTATTTTCATTATGAATAGATATTATATAGTTCAACCCTCACTTGAAAATTATATTTCTTTATACTCAAGTTTATTGGTGAAATCTCACTTTAGTTCCTAAGTAATAAACACAATCCTATTAAGAAGAGTTAAGTACTGTTAAAGACTGAATATAGGCATAACAAGAATGCAAGCACAGACAAATAATAATATTGTGTAGTACATAACAAACAAGCATCATGCAGCCCAAAGATGAAGAAAGTTGGAGACTCCAAGAAACCACCCTGGTTGGAGGCAGAAGGTGAAATGGAAGTCAGAGAAGAGGATGGAAATGCAGTGGCCCACAGAGAACATGGATTCTACAGTACAACAGATTCCACTGTGTGCACCCAACAGGAAGAGTACCATTAGGAAGTGATACCCAGTTTCATACTTTAAGAATCCTGTCAGGTATAATAGAGAATGAGAGCACAGCATTCCTACCCTTCAGTGGTGTCTCCACCAAACACAGCAACAAAGGATGAGACATAAATATAGGTTCTAGCATTTAACATCTGATACATTTTTTACTGATGACGTTGAAATAGGTTATTTTCTGGTTCAAAAAAGTGTTGCATTTGCGTTTGCATCAAGACATTCTGTTTTCAGAACATTTCTGTTATAAATATATTGAACCTATTAGAAACTTGAGGTGAGAATAAACACATTAACAATTTGAACTTAATCATGAACCCAATAAATCAAAGGCTGATTTGATGTATGGAATACTGGTTTTTCTGACTCCTTCCAAAAATTTTATCAAGGACTGCAAACTATGCATTTTTTAAAGATTTTATTTATTTATTTGACAGACAGAGATCACAAGTAGGTAGAGAGGCAGGCAGAGAGAGAGAGAGAGAGGAGGAAGCAGGCTCCCCGCTGAGCAGAGAGCCTGATGCAGGGCTCGATCCCAAGACCCTGAGAGCATGACCTGAGCAGAAGGCAGAGGCTTTAAGCCACCAAGCCACCCAGGCACCCCTGCAGACTATATATTTTAATTTCTCAAAAGACCCATTGCTTTTCTGGTCATCTTTGGAGTGAACTGGTATCAATAGAAAGTAGAACCATTAATAGAATGAAGACTAATCACTGAGCATGTTGGGTCTCTACTGTAGCTTTGACATCAGTCACCCAAAGAAAGCTTTTCTAGAGAGAACTATTGCCTAAAAAATGAAAGATTCAGGTCAATTTAGCCTATACCTAACACAATAAAATATGATTGGGTAATAATATAAGTATTCTTATACACTTACTGGGTTATTTTTTTTAATATTTTATCTATTTATTTGAGAGAGAGACAGTGAGAGAGAGCATGAGCAAGGAGAAGGTCAGAGGGAGAAGCAGACTCCCCATGCAGCTGGGAGCCCGATGCGGGACTCGATCCCGGGACTCCGGGATCATGACCTGAGCCGAAGGCAGTCATCCAACCAACTGAGCCACCCAGGCGTCCCACTTACTGGGTTATTAAAAAAAGAAAAAAGACAGTATAATCATCACATGAAATAGTGCTATGAAATGCTTAGATGATCTAGCCAACATACAGCAGACATCTCACCCCTCTGACTTCATGTTTTTTTATTTTAGACAACCCATCCAAATACCATGAAAACAAAACATAAACATGCTTATTTATGAAGGAGTTCAAGGATTGGCTAGGATTGTATATTTCATTTTATTAAGGTTTTCCTAAAAAGAAGGTAAAGATTCTACCAAAGGCTATATGTGATGAAGAACTTGAAAGGGAGTATAATGATGTCAGCAGCTTACTTTGAATTCATTGAAAAAGTGAGATGGATTAAAAGATGGAAAGAAAGATGAATAGATGGCTGTATATACAATCAAGCAATACAGTAAAGTGTTAATTATAGAATGTACATGGTGGTTATTGAAGTGTGCACTGTAAAAGTTTTTCAAAGTTGCTGTATGTTTGAAAAAATTTACAATATAATATTGGAAAAATTAAAAATGGCATTATAGTGATTCTTAGAGAGGACATTGACTGGAAGAGGCACAAGAGGGCTTAGAGAATACTGGGAGTATTCTGTTTCTTGATCTGGCTGCTGGTTACTAGAGGTATTTACTTCGTGAAAACCCAGGAAACTGCATACACATGATGTTTAATTGCATCTGTAAGTATGCTTTATTTCAACAAAAAGTTAAAAAAGATCAGTATTATCCTGAATCCCTTCATAGCAAGTAACAGAAACCCAGTCCTATGTAAAGAAAAATTGCTCATATGGTTGATAAGTCCTAGTGCACAGTGGGGTTCAGATAAATCTGGACCAAATGGCATTGTCCAGCTCTGTATTTCCAGGTTATTGACCTCTGCTTTCCTTACTGGGTCTAGGTGCTGGTATGTTGTCACAAGGGCCTCCTCTCTCTCTCTAGTCTCTTTTTCCTTCTCTCTCCAACCATTAAATGACAGTCACTCTTCCCTTAGCAGACCACAGGGCTGTCAGTGGCCCCATATTTATATAATACAGACTTAAATACTTTGAGTTAGAGTGATTGTCTATTCGCATATTTGACTGGTAAGCCACAACAAAGACTAGCTTCAGTCACATACCCTCACTGAAATAATCAATGCAGATGATGAAGTTCTTTTTTTCACCCATCCATGATCATGTACCCGCATTTGCAGCTAGAGGCATGGAGATAGTTCTGACAATTTGACATCACAGTGAGCTTATCATAGGAAAGAATCAAATTAACATCAGGGGAAAAAAAAACATGAACAAGGACACAGACACACACGAGATATATCTACTATATTCATCAATCAGTATGATACTAAGGTAAAACTCTATAAGGGTAATTGAGTTGGGGCAGGAAGGTTAGAGAGAAAGGAGATATGGTTTCTGGAGCCTCAAATGTAGCCTATATCACCATGGTGAAATAAAACCAAAACCAAAACAAAACTGAACAACCTAGGTCATGATTATTCTATGCATATTATATACGTGTATAAATACACACACACATATAATAATGCACAATATATTGCTATATACATGTATACATATGTATGCATACTTATACACATATATAATTTATATACATATATACATACAATAATATATATAATACATTCTTATAATAAATGCATACAATAATATAATAATATATATTACCATTTATGTGTGTCTAAATATAGTGCACATATAATACCCACTACTTTGTATTTTCTATATTATCAGAATCACTCTGCTTATGGATATGCTAATAAAACTGGGATCTGTAGTTTGCTAAATAAAAATTTATGGCTTTTTTCAACTACACATCCTGAGAGTCAGGGTGGTAGAAAGACTGAAGAGTCTTAAAAGCAGATTCAAATCTAGAAAGGCAATGAAAACTCAGAAGAATTTGTCAACCCCCAAATGAATAATGAGTTGGACTTGAAAATGCTCTAATTACCTACAGAAAAGAAGCTGGAATAAAATTAATGTCTGTAGAAAATAAATAATGTGATTTCTTCAAAAGGACAGCAATACATCCTGGGATTTACAAATCAGACACAGTTCAGGCAGTTGGAGTTGAAGGGAAAAAAAATACTGTTGCCAAATCAATCTTGAGATGACTCTAATGATTTATTCTGTTACTATACAATGAAAGCCAGATGATATTATCATTCCCAGAAAAAGGCTTATGCAAGACAGAGGAACTCCAAGCACTAGAGAATCTGTTTTTCTTTTTCTTTATGTTATTTTTTTGTTCTGATATTTCATAGGTATACAAACAAATATAAAGTACATTAAAACTACCTGGGAACTCATCACCCAGGTAAAGAACTTATTAAAGCAACTACTTATGCCCCATTATACCATATTAAGTTAATTTTTCATGTTTTACACACACATACACACACATATGTAAATAATACCATATTTGTCCTTTAGTAACTTATATTGTTATTCAACTTCTAGCTCTAGTTCACTTCTTTCCACTGCTATAGAGCATTCCTTGGTGTGGATATTCCATGATGTAGTTGTTCTTTATCATGTTTATTCATATTTAAGGGGACTAAGATTTTTATTTGACATTAATTGAAATACGGAGGTTTTATTTTGATTATTATATTCCCAGTACATACTTTTCCATACGTTCAAATTCCCTTTCCCATTATGTTTTAGGTGTATATATAAACAACACATGGATGGAAGATTTCTTTTACACAAATACATTCTGACAACTGTCATTGATACAGGCAACTTTATGTCATTATAGGCACTATAATGTTTGGATTTGTTTTGACAACATATATCTGTGATTTATTTAATTTGTTTTTTTTTATTTGTCTTTTTTTTAACCTCTTTGTACATTCCTTTAGATTGATAGAAGTTTTTTTCTTCTTTTTCATCTTGATGATCTAGAAATGATACCTAATGCCTCTAAGATTCTGATCATTTAATCTGATTACCATTTACCAATATTATATGTTATTTAAAATTTCCTCCATTTTTTTGGAGATATTGATGGAAGTTTCTTCATTTTGATAATGCTGGCAATAATCTCTGAATTCTGATGATCTGAGAATGTCCTATTTCTACATCTTCTTTGAATATTTTACCTTGATAGAAAATCATGCATTTTCAGTTATTTTTCTCAACTCATAGAATATTTTTGTTTTGCTGAAATTCCATCCTCAGTCTAATTGGCATTCTTTGTCATGGCATTTTTTTTTTTTTTTTTCTGGTTTAAGATCTTTTCTTTGTCTTTAGTGTTTGGCCCAACCACTACAATGTGGTGCAGGTTTATTTGTTAGAATCAAACTTGGTATTTTGTATGTTTCTTAATTTGGATGCTTCCTTTACTACTTCCTAAATGTCCTGCTATCTAATGTTGCTCTCTTTAATTTATACTGACAATCCTGATTATCTCCTCATATACCCTTATAATTTTGGATTGTTTACTAAAGTTTGGTATAACTTCATATATCGGAATCTTATAATGCATTAATTGAAGGTAACTTTCTCAATATAAAATTTAATCTTTTTTTCTACCAGGTAGTAGGGGAAGGTTACTATAAGAGATTTGGTTCTTATTTTCATTTGCTATAATAATATAAGCAGTGTAAATTTAGACACCCAATAGTTTATGAGGGCAGGTCTGTAGTTTTGTTTTTTAAACAGACTATTGTTTCCTGGCCAGAGTTCAATTTGAGACAGAAAAATAAAAACAAAAATAAAACAGTAAAACAAAACAAAAATTGTTATCTCATCTTTGTATATGATTGTGGGTTTGTTTTTTTGTTTCCTAACTTAGTCTCTCATTTGAGGATACCAACGTTAGGCAGGTGTTCCAACTCCCTAATTCATGCTGGCCAAGGTCTTTACTGCTGTTCCTGGGTTGGTAATTAACAGTTAATAATAATTAACTGTCAATACTGAAGGTCTATTTATGACCAAGGTTGGCAAATTCGTTCAATATGACTTACAAAGCACTCTTCTTTTAAACAACTTTTTTTTCAATCCCTGGAGATTTTCTTAATTCAAGAAACAATGCATTTGAAAGGAACTTCACTTTATTTTATCCAGAATTCCTAGAGGGTTGATTTCTTTTCTCCCAAGTAACTGAGATGCCACAGCCAGAAACTAAACTCTGTTTTTATATTTCTTTCTAAGACTAATGCTTACGACCTAAGAGGATTTCAAATTCTATTCATTAAAATGATTCAGTTTGATTTCTTGTATTATAAAGCTATGATAATGTTCTTGAAATGAACTTTTATATTTACAGGATATTTAAACCCCTGTGAATTTATGAAATGAAATGCAAAATAAAAATCAAAATACAATATGAAAAGTCTGGTTCTGTGTCACTGGATTCCTAAAAGGAGAGGAATTTTTTTTTAAAAAAAATTAGATATAATGAAAAAAACTTCCCAAATTGGATATTCCAATTGGATATCCCTGAAGTTTATTTTGTTCAATATATTTTTTTCTCTCTTCTATGCAAATGGATTATTTTCATTTGTTTATCTTTAAGTTCTTTGACTCTTTCTTCTGGTCATCTCTATTCTGCTATTATGCCCACCTAGTAGGTTTCAAAATTTCAGATATTTTACTTTTTCACTTTGAACATTTCCATTTGGTTCCTAATATAACTTCTATTTTTCATTAATTCCAAGACAATTAAACATTACCTCAATGGTTGCTTTAAAGTCTTTGATAACTCCAACATGTAGGAATTTTTAGTTGTGGATTCTTTTCCCTTGTGAATTGTTCATATTTTCCTGGCCCTCTGAATGTTGAGTAATTTTAGATTGTACCACAGACATTTTGTATATTATCTTGTGAAACTAAGGTTCTGTTGAAATCTTTTAAAGAAAGTACATTTTGTTTTATTTTGTTTTTGCAGTCAATCAATCTAGTTAGGTTCAAACTACAGATTCTGTCTCACCTTCTAGAAGTGATTCTATTTTTTTTTAAAGATTTCATTTATTTATTTGACAGAGAGAGATCACAAGCAGACAGAGAAGCAGGCAGAGAGAGAGAGGGAAGCAGGCTCCCCGCTGAGCAGAGAGCCCGATGCGGGACTCGATCCTAGGACCCTGAGATCACGACCCGAGCCGAAGGCAGCGGCCCAACACACTGAGCCACCCAGGCGCCCCTAGAAGTGATTCTAATGTAAGCCCTATTTTCAAAGGTTTTGCTCTGTTGTTTTAGGTCCATCTCATGCATCCATCTTTTGGGTGTCAGCCTGAGACTGGATTTCAGTTTATATAGTAGTTTAATTCTCACAGCCTCTGATACTTCTGGTCTGTTCCATGCACTGCATTTCAGGGGTGAATGTGGAACTTGTTATTTCACACACAGAGTCAAGGAATCCTCTTCTCTGGCTATCTTCTCTAAGAGGATTTCTCACACACTCGAAAGCTTCCAGACACCCCGTTTACCTACCCTTCAGACAGAAAGACAAAGAAGAAAACACAGTGATCCCATACCCTACTGCTGATGATAGCCTGCAGAGGTTCCTTATCCTTATTTTCTGGCAGAAAGATAGGGGTTATCATAGAAGTTCTCTTCCCACACTTACTCTGTAGTCCCATACTAGAGATACCCGAGATTAAGTTGAGAGATAAAAGAGGAAAAAAAAAAAAGAAGAAGAAAACTCAGTCTGGATAGGCTATTCTTCAGTTGTGGTTCTCCTCACTAAACTCCCTACTACTTTTTTTTAAATAAACATATAATGTATTACTAGTTTCAGAGGAAGAGCTCAGTGAATCATCAGTCTTATATAATACCCTGTGCCCTCCTTAATGTCCATCACCTAGTTACCCCAGCCCCCCACCTGTCTCCCCTGAGCAGCCCTCAGTTTGCTTCTGATAATTTGAGTCTATTATGGTTTGTCTCCCTCTCTGATTTCATCTTGTTTTACTTTCCCCTTCCTTCCCCTATGATCCTGTTTTCTTAAATTCCACATATGCATGAGATCATATAATTGTCTTTCTCTGATTAACTTATTTCACTTAGCATAATACCTTTAAGTTCAATCCACATCACTGCAAATGGCAAGATTTTTTTGATGGCTGACTAATATTCCACTGTATATCAGGTTGTATATACCACATTTTCTTTATTCATTCATCTGTCAATGAACATCTGGGCTCTTTCCATAGTTTGGCTATTATGAACATGGCTGCTATAAACATTGGTTGCAGGTTTCCCTTTGGATCACTACATTTTATCTTTGGCATAATACCTCGTAGTGCAATTACTGGGTCACAGGATAGCTCTATTTTCAACTTTTTGAGGAACCTCTGTACTGTTTTCCAGAGTGGCTGCACCAGCTTGCATTTCCACCAACAGTGTAAAAGGATGTAGATTTCTCTACATCCTTGCCAATATCTGTCATTTCCTGACTTGTTAATTTTTGCCATTCTGACTGGTATGAAGTGGTATCACATTATGGTTTTGATTTGTATTTCCCTGATGCTGAGTGATGTTGAACATTTTTGCATGTGTCTGTTGGCCATGGGATGTCTTCTTTGGAGAAATATCTGTTCCTATCTTTTGCTCATTTCTTGAGTGGACTATTTGTTCTTTGGGTGTTGAGTTTGTTGCCATTTATAAATTCTAGAAACTAGCCCTATATCTGATAAGACATTTGTAAATATCTTCTCCCATTCTGTCAGTTGTCTTCTTGTTTTGTCAACTGTTTCCTCTGTTGTGCAAAAGCTTTTTATCTTGATGAAGTCCCAATAGTTCATTTTTGTCTTTGTTTTCCTTGCCTTTAGAGACAAGTCTAGCAAGAAGCTCTTATGGCCAAGGTCACAGAAGCTGCTGCCTATGTTCTCCTTAAGGATTTTGATGGATTCCTGTCTCACATTTAGGCCTTTCAACCATTCTGAATATCTTTCTGTGTATGGTGTAAGGAAATGGTCCAGTTTCATTCTTCTGCATATGGCCATCCAATTTTCCCAGCACCACTTGTTGAAGAGGCTGTCTTTTTTTCCACTGGATATTCTTTACTGCTTTGTCAAAGATTAGTTGACAATGGAGTTGAGGGTCCATTTCTGGGTTCTCTGATCTGTTCCACTGATCTATGTGTCTTTTTTTGTGCCAGTACCATACTGTGTTGATGATTACAGCTTTGTAATAGAGCTTGAAGTCTGGAATTGTGATGCCACTAGCTTTGGTTTTCTTTTCCCATGTTCCTTTGGCTATTTGGGGTCTTTTATGGTTCCATATAGATTTTAGGATTATTTGTTGCAGCTCTATTAAAAAACTTGATAGTATTTTGATAGGAATTGTATTGAATGTATAGATTGATCTACATAGCATAGACTTTTTAATAGTATATGTTCTTCCAATCCATGAGCATGGAATATTTTTCCATTTCTTTGTGTCTTCTTCAATTTCTTTCATGAGAGTTCCAGAGTTTTCGAGTAGAAATCCTTTGTGTCTTTGGTTAGGTTTATTCTGCCTACTATTGTTAACAGTTCAGAGTCCTTGGGAGGTGGTTTTGTATTTTGTTCAGATTTTTATTTGTAAACAGTGGAAGAGATAGGCGATAGGTTTTGCAGGTGCTCGAAGTTCCTTAGCTAGCAGTGTTAATTCCTGTTCCTAAAATAGATTCAGATTCCCAAATGTTCCAATATCCCAAACCTGAACAATTCATTTAATGTTAATTTTCAATGACCATTAATGATGTGGGCAAGGTATGCATCTTGTTTAAAACTTATTTATTTCTATGTGATACATACTTATGCTAGTTTGAATTTACAAATTAATTACATACCAGAACTCATGTCATTCTAATGTTTCCAAGTGTTCCTCAGAAATTTTTTTTTAAATAAAATATATTGAATATCTGTCTTGTTGGAAAGGAGTTCACAATAACTTGTGAAGACAATGTAATTAATTATAAGGCACAGAACTTTTAAATACTAATGATGAGGATTCTTTACTAACCATTTTCTCTAAACTGTGGGGAAATATTTTGAGAAGCAGAAACTAGCATTTTCACATTTTACACTTCTCTCCTTTAATTCTATTGAAATTGCACTAAACACATTAATTCCACATCACTATCATGCCTAGAGTTCAATACGCTTCCTTGTAGCTTGATGAAGAGGCTATAAAGCTTTCCACCTGTTCTTTTATTTTCAGCAACTTAATAAAAAGCTAGTGGTACCTGCTTTGTGTTGGTTTCCTTATTTTTTTTTTTTTAATGTTCACCAAGGAGATTGTCTCTTTATATCTTTCTTAGAGATTTATAAATGAACACAGAATAGAAAGGAAATAATTAGAGATGGCTAGAATACTAAAATCCATGCATATGATCCAGGGGCTAGAAATCCCTATTCATCATTTGGGCAGCTTTTCTCCAGAGGAGTCCCCAAGAATCCACTGATTTAGAAGTGACAAAAATAATCAGTTAGTCTGGTTTTACTTTTGTTGCCTGAAGTGATAGGGTACCTAGTGAATTAAGAAACCAAATCAATCACTTACTTTCCTGAAACTAAAGCCATTATTATTCTACTATGAATATTTCATATATGAAATAGAGGGACAGATTCTGATTTTCAATTTATGCTCTTTTTCTAGAGATCAAAAGATGAAGGATTGAGAAAAGCTCACTCAACCTTGTTTCTGTTCATATTTTCATATCTCCTTTGCACTGCTGTGTACTTATTCAGTTGAAGAGAAATTAGTCAAAATCTTAATTGTCATCAAACTAAATCATACACAAAAAATCAATATTATCTTCCAAAGCAATAATTTTTGAGTGGCAATTTGGTTCAAAAAATAGACTTCTGGAGTAATGACAGTTATAAATCATATCACCCATGCTTAGGAAGTTGTGATCTCTTGTCATTTGTTTTGGAGAAAAACAGTAATGTTATATTTCCACTGTAACTGCATCATCAAAATAAACTGATAGATTAAAGTTTTGCATAAAAAATATGAAACTGTAAAATTCCTTGAAAAAATGTGATTTGAGTATCAATGTTCAGCACTTTTAAAATATATTGTGACCAAAACTCACAAAACCCAACATTAGAAACAAGGACTAAAGAACAGAGTTAAAGTAATTGCACATATCAATTGGCATGGGACCAAGTGCCTTAATATTTTGTAGTAGTTTCTTATTGCTGCAAGTAAAACAGCACAAGTTATTCATCTTACACTTTTGGCATTATCTCCAAATATGGACCTTACTTAACAGGCTAAAATCAAGATGCCAGTTGAGCCACATTCCTTCTGGAATCTCTAGGGAAGAATTCATTCATTGCCTTTTCCAGCTTCTAAAAGATGCCCACATTCCTTGGCTTATAGCTCTTTTTCACACAGACCTCTGCGTCTGGAATCATGTCTCCTTCTCTGACTCACCTTCCTTTTTATGAGTTTGGGGATTACAATGGGCCCATCTAGATAATCCAATAGTTTTTTTCCCATAATCTTTAATTTAATCATATCTGCAAAGTTTCTTTTGCCATGTGAGGTACCACATTTACAGATTCTGAGGATTAGGATGCAGACATCTTTGGCGGGGGGTGGTGATTTCTTTACATACCGTATGTACTAAGGACTCCTTTACATCAATAAGAAAATGAAAAAACTGCATATAAGTAAAAGAAAAGATGAAAAACAGTTTATAAAAAAAGATATATATAGGCTGTTGATGTTTACTCATAAGTGAAAAACTGCATGTTTTATTTTTTTCTATCACATAATACCACATGTTGGCAATGGTGTAAGAAAAGAAAAAAAGGCACACACAAATGTTGTAGGTGGGAGGTATAAGTTCAGCAATTTTGGAGATTTTGGTAAAGAAATACATATATGCTTTGACTAAGCTATTCATGGAACATTATTTACAACTGAATAAATTGGGGGAAATACTCAATTGACTATCAACAGAGCACTGGTTAGTCACATTCTATTCAGTAATCAAAAATGGAGGGATATAAAAATAGTATATACAATATTTGTCATCCTATTTATGTAAAAATAAATATATATGTATGTTTGTGAAAACAGAAGATTAGAAGGCCTATATTCTTTAATTCAAACATGATTAGAAAAACAAAGGGAAACACAGACACCATAAATCTCAGTTAGCAGTCCAATGAAGAATATTTGACAAATGAGAAACTGTTAATGTTGGTGTTAAAGATATTAAGCACTTATCTGCTTCTTACAGTTGTCTTACTAAATACAGGAACAAAAACAGCAAGTAATTCATCACATTGTTGATATAACTAAATGAGTTAGTATATGTTAAAGTGATTACAACATTGCTTTAATATGCAGACAAGAAAAGGTTTACTGAATATTTATATGACACTATATAGATTTTGTATAAGGTAAATTATTATCAACATCTGTATGCTAATAAGGGTCAGGATCTTTCTAAAGTATTAAAAGTTTTTACAACTGTATCCAATTTGATCCATAACTGTGAGATAGTCAGCCTTTAAAAGTTAGTGTTATTTCCTGTGGAATATAGCTTTTAATAAAGAAGGTTATGTTATACATGTTTGGATTTTAAAGAAAAATTCTGTTAGTGTATTATAATAGGAATCTATTTTTAAATATTTTTTTTAAAAAAGCTAATCACTTGAAGTCACACAATTATGTGGTCATAGAAAGTTGGTATTTACTTGCCAATCCTGTGATAATTATCTATTATTTCACTGTCTTTAACCTGAAACCCCAGGATTATATAAGTAATTTGATGTGTCTGTGAGTTAGCATGGCAGAGTCATTGACTGCTAGGTGACTAGCATTGTGCTTTCCAACATATCCCAGCCCCACTTATTATAAGGCATAGCACCTTAACCAGTGCTGGCCAGTGTGTGATAGAGAGAAGTGAAGTGTGCCACTTCCAGATTAGAGCTTTAAAAACGGCCTACTTGTTCCCAGATGGTAAAACTACAGAATTTGAGTTTTTGTGAACTGGGACCTTATGGAGCAGAGTTTCCGCTAATTTGAATTATACATGTAACCCAAGTGAAAAATAAACCTGTTTTGCTAATCCACTGAAATTTGGGTAATATGTTCTTATCACAACCTGAGATAATCTAACAGGACTAAAAAAGTTTGAAAAAAATAGTATCCATTGTTTTAGTATTTCCTCAGAGTTATTTGTCATGAATGCAATAATTCTAATTGAATCAATTCTAATAGGAAACACAAATGTAAATTTCACACATATGAACACAACCTCACTAATGCATAGTGAAATTTTGTAATGAGGGCATTTCCCTTTTTTAAAAAAATACTTAAAAGCTCTGTATATAACTTGCATTTTTAAAGCCAGGGTCATTTATGATTTCATAATAAAAATAAACTAGAAATCTAAGAATGTTTATTCCCTAAAATTTCCAGACCTCAGCTCAAATTTTGTTTCTTTTTCGCTTCATAAAAAATTACAGCTGGTGAAATTGTAAATGGGATTGTTTTCTTAATTTCTCCTTCTGCTACTTCATTGTTAGCATATAAATATGCACCAAAAGCAATAAAATACCTAGGAATAAACTTAACCAAGGAGGTAAAAGACCTGTATTCTGAAAACTATGAAATACTGATGGAAGAAATGGAAGATGACACAAACAAATGGAAAGATATTCCATGTTCTTGGATCGGGAGAACAAACATTGTTAAAATATCCATACTACCCAAAGCAATCTACACATTTAATGCAATCCTTATCAAAATATCAATAGCAATTTTCACAAAACTAGAACAAATATACCTAAAATTTGTATGGAATCACGAAAGACTTCAAAGCGAATTAATGTTGAAAAAGAAGAACAAATCTGGAGGTATCACAATCCCAGATTTCAAGAGATTCTACTACTACTATAGTAATCAAAATAGTTTGGGACTGTCACAAAAGATACATAGTTCAAAGGAACAAAATAGAGAGCCCAAAAATAAACCCACAGTTATACGGTTAACTATTCTATGACAAAGGAGGCAAGAATATGCAATGGGGAAAAAAGACAATCTCTTCAACAAATGGTACTGGGAAAACTGGACAGCTATATGCAAAACAATGAAACTAGACCACTTTTTTACACCACATATAACAATAAACTAAAATGTATTAAAGATCTAAATGAGAGACCTGAAACCATAAAACTCCTAGAAAAAAAGACAGGGAAAAATTACTTCATTTCTTTGTGTCTGCCTGATAGGAAAAAATATTTTTTTAAAACAAAAATAAAGCACAATGCTCTTTGACCCAATCTCCTTTTCAACTATCTTTTCTTTCCTTTGCATGTTTAAATTCTCTACCATACTCTATCACTCTTATTCTCAATTTATCAATCTTTCTACCAAATAACTTTTTTCTCCTTTAATATATTCACATTCATCTTGTTTTCTTTCTACTCCTATCCCCTACGGACAACAACAAAATGCATGAGCACTCCCAACTCCAGTTCTTGTTAAACTTTCCCTGCTTAATATCCAAAAAGAATATATATTTGCTTCATGCCCATGGGCAATCCATGAATTCGGCTTCAAGATCTTTATCTTTGTCAATAGCTTCAGTTTCATCTCTGTGTCCACATTCATTGTCTCTTCTTAGTGAATAATTCTACATGATGTGTTCTAACTTAAATTTACTCTGTTTTACATGAAATTAATCACCTTTTCCACAAATTTACTCTTCCTCTGACAACTTTTTTCAAGTTAACAGAATCTCCCTGTTTCTCAGACTTGAATACTCAAGGTTAACTTTACACCCTTTCTCACCCTTCTCACATCCTTCAGTCTGTGCTGGTCATTTGTCTTGCTTTGAAAACCCTTCCTGCATTAGGAAATTTCTGCTCTGTGAGACAGAAACTGGAAACTTTTATCCCACCCTTTAAAGGCTTGTCACCTAAATTCTGAGAACCAGACCCAAATATTAGAGACTTTGGTTTGGAAGAGAATAAAGTGAAAATGGACATGATATTGTGAACTGATTCTGGTAAGGATGGGAGACAAACTGAGCTTTCAGAAGAGGGCATGTAGATGTCCTGACTGAAGGTTTTATTTTCATAATTGTCTCAGTGACTTGCAGTGTTTCCTTTCAATTATGGTAGCACTAGCATCTGCATATTTTAAGGAATACTGTTTCATTGGGGTTGTGTAAGAATCAAAATCCTTACAATCCTCTATAAGATCCCCCAAGATATGGCCTCTGTTTTATCCCTCCACTGTCATTCAACAGCACACCTTTTTTTGCCTACAGTGTTCCAACCACAATGAACTCTTTGCTGTTCCTTGAATCCACCAGGCATGCTTTCCTTGTTTTATGTCCCATTTCTTAGAAAGGTTCTCTCTAGGTTTCCAAGTCTAATCTTTCCACCTACTTTTCTTAGGGATCCTTTGAGGTATCTATCTTATGCTAAAATCCTTTTCTTCTTTCCTATTAAGAGCGCAATTTGGTATTTTCAAAGAAGATCCTTAACTAATACACAATCTTTTAACATAACTAAAAGACATCAACATCAACACCAAAGTGTCCTACACCACACCCTGTTAACTCCTTTCCATTTCTCTTCAGTTCTAAATCAGGCCCTATTATCTTTAGCCTGAACACAGCAATACTCTAATACTAATACTTCTTCTTCTAGTATTATCCTACCCTAATTTATCCTCTAATTAATCTTATTAAAACTCTAAATAAAGTACTTCTCACACCAAGACAAGTTATCAATAGAATGGGATGGGTAATAGAAAATTAAAGTAGCTTTTGAGTATTGAACAAATTCAAAAAAATACTTATTTTAGTTTGTTTACATTTCAACTGGCTGTATCTGAATCAACTGAACACAACAGAAGATATTTAAGTAAATACTAGATTTTTTGTTAAAAAAATAAAATAATAGAACGATTTTATAAGAACCTCTAGATGTGCACTTAAAATCTTATTGCTTATCCTTTGTTAT
Organism: Enhydra lutris kenyoni; assembly: GCF_002288905.1. NCBI lineage: Eukaryota > Metazoa > Chordata > Mammalia > Carnivora > Mustelidae > Enhydra > Enhydra lutris. The sequence goes on along the minus strand of NW_019154100.1, from coordinate 36,753,870 downwards.
GGGTTATTCCTCCTAAAAGACATGTTATAGTCCAACTTCCCAGTACCTCCAAATGTAGAAATAATTAGTTAAAATGAGGTCATACTGGAGTAGAGTGGGACCTTACTCTAAAATGACTGATGTCCTCATAAGAAGACAGTCATATGAAGACAGATTTACAGAGAGAATGACATGTGATGACAAAGGCAGAGATTGAAGACAGGTAGTTGCAAGCCTGCGAACACCAAAGATTACTTGGAAACCACCAGAAGCTAGGAAGAGGCAAGGAACAATTGCCCTATGGGTTTCAAGGGAAGATGGCCCTGAAAACACCTTAATTTTGAACTTTAAGCCTTCAGAATTACAACAGCAGAACTGTCTGTTGTTTTCAGACACTCAGTTTGTGGTACCTTATAGCAGCTGTAGGAAAAGAATATGCTATCATGAGAGTAGAAAGGATTTCTTTGTAGGGTGTATCTCAAATAACCAGAGCAAAGAAGACTAGTCCACTTTATCTGTAGTATAGTCATATATGGTAAAATATAATAAACAAGAGCATAATATTTAAACATTTTTCTGGAAGTTGCCTTTATTCTTGAATGTAGTTTTAACACTGGAGCTCATAAAAAATCCCACAGAGTGATTCTACACTGGCATGTAGAAGCATACATTACTGATGCCAATTGCCATTTATTTGCTTGTGTTTACAGGAAAAAATTCTAAAGCAATTTATTTCTATGACATTTGTTCACATAAATTGGCATTATGAGTAGATTAAATTTCTTTGGGCCTGTGAGCAGGAATTACTAAATTCTAGCCTTTCGATTTCTAGATGAACATCATTCATTCATTACCAAAAAAATGATAACACCTAGATATAAAGAAAACAGATTTCATAGCTCTGTCTATAGGTTGTGGTAGTTTAAGTCAGCTCAGACAGGTAAATATTTAAAATAAGGCCACGGTATTTCTAATACTAATGATAAATTCTTCATCTTGCACTTTAAGCCTATTCCTTGTTCTGCCCTTGATTATAGAGAACATCTAATCATGCAAGCTTCATACATAGTAGTCAAACAGTAAATATTTAGTAAATTGAAAATAGTGACTCTATTATTTGAATATCACATATACCTATTTCAGTGTGTTGACACAGTTCTAAATATTACACATCCTTTTTATCTACAATAAAGCATAGCAGCATTATATAAATGAGATAGAGAAATACATACCTATTAACAGTGAGTTATAGTTTTCCTCTCACTTTTACAGGGAAAACACTTAAGCCTTGTGCTGGTTATATTCCACGTGGCACCAGAAATCTGCTCTTTACCTTTCTCTGCCCTGCTCTGGGTCCACAGTGGCTGACCCCTGCAGATCACTGACTGGTTTGCTAAGTGATTTGGCCAATGAGAAGTACCACAGGACATCAAAGGACAGGAATAAAGGGAGATTAAGAATACCCCTATTCTCCTTCCTCCTTCTCTTTCCTCCATGTTTTGGGACCCCTAAATGACTATAATTCCTATAGGAAGACTTCTCCATGGCAAGTGGGTCTGCATGGTAACAACTTCTGATGGTCACTACTGACTATAGTGGATTAGAGACTGCCCCACCTAGATAGTCATGCATTCATTAGTTCCCACAAGGCATATTTAATTCTGATACACTATTTGTCTGGTCCTTATTCACATTTGAATATACAACTCTTATTTTATATGATACAAACTCTCTAATTCTAGCATATATAATCAATCTTATCAATCCATCCTACTGTAGAGTTCTAAAATAAAAACTTCTTTCTCTGTTTGTTTAGTCTGTGGAAGCATCAGAAGAGTTCATACCAATGAGTGTTTAAGGTAAATATTCAGGCCACAAATATTTTCTACAACCAGCTAGTTTCTGTGACTTGAGTACTGCAGGACATTCAAAAATTGAATGAGACATTATTTCTGGTTCTGGAATTCAAGATCTATTGAGAGATATTTTATATTTCTACCTATTCAACATTCAATTCACAAAGTCTATTGTTCTGTCTAATATTACCTTTGTTTTATTGGAGGGCTTATAGGATAAAGTCTTTATATTAAATGTGTAAGCCCATTACTATTCATATCACCTTTGTAAGAACAAATCTTGGTTTTTTAATTGACAGATATTTTTAATTATATCAAATTCCTTCTTTTTCTAATCCAACAGAGGATATTTCTCCTACCTGAAATATTTTTACCTTTTATTTTAGAAGGCCTTTGTATGGATAACATTTTACAAAAAGGTATTCACCCTAATTTCCACTCAACTATGAGACATTTTTGAAAAAAGGTATTTCTTACTTAATCCATGAGGCCATCAAGCAGGACACTGTTTGCCTATGGCTAGGGAGATGTACTGAAAAGGGTGATAAAGTGTTCTATATTTTATCTAAGATGTCAGTTACATAGGTATATGCACTTGTCAGGACTCAACAATCCACATTTGAGATTGACATACTTTACTGTAAGTAATTTTAGCACAATAAAATAACAAAAAATAATTTCTTATTTTGTATAAATAGGTAAATACTGTTTTTAAACAATGGAAATAATACAATCATTATTGCCAATATTGTGGGCATTGGAGGAGTTACTTTACAAATAATCTTTAATTTTTTATTCATTATTGTAGGTCTCTCTACCCCATTTTTCTTAATAAAAACAAAATTGAAGTTAAAAAACAGAATAGTTTTGAATACATATAACAAACTCAGACATAAGACAAAAGATGTATCTTTGACCAGCCACAATTAAGAAATTGCTTCCACTCATCTATTTAAGTAGTCAGTATAAAATAGTTACATAATCTATCAAACCTCTTAGATTTATTTTTCATTTTATACATAACATTTTCATAACCAGCCTAAGTAAGAAAGACTAGGACCTTTTGGAAATGAGAAATTTTACTCTGCTTTAATAGAATCTCTTTTGTTAATTTGCTAGTCAGATGAGTCATAGTCATTTTTTCTAGTAATGTAAAATGTTCAAAATTTACTGATGACTTTTTTTAACTGTAGGATGTTAAACTGTCCTTGCTTAAGGATTTTAGGTCTAGAATATTCTCTCTACACTGATGTAACATGTCATCATTAGCTCATCAGATCCAAATATTTTATTCTCAGACTACCATAAGGTGAAGATTATAGGGTTAATTTCCTTGGGGGATAGTTACTTTTATGTTGCATTCTGTAGGTTTCCCAAGGCACTGCTGCATGTACTGACTTCTTTCCCTACCAAGACTGAAACAGACAAGTCCCCATTAGGATAAGAGAGTTATTCTTTCTCTGAGATCTGCATTAAGCCTTGGAGGCATCCAGTAAGCCTCTTGAATTACAGCAGATTTACTTCCCAGTTTTTCAGTCATCCATAGAGTACACATTGGCATCATCTGCCGCACCCACTATTCTCTGAGCTACAATAACCCTAAACCTTCAACAATTTTGCAGGTAAGAAGAACTTTTACATAATGTTTTCATTTTTTTTTCTTTCTCTGCAATATTTTGCCTCCATCTCCCAGGAGAGTTTCAGCACAGCTTCCTAACCCCAGAGCCACTCTCACAGCAAAGGACCATAAAGTCTTACTGTTTCTGGTGTACATTAAAACTGTACGTCCAGGCTTTACAATGCTGTGCGTAAAAACTGTGTATTTTTACAAAATGTTAGATAAATGGAATGACAAATAAGTGAAAAATGGAGTTCTGTGTGATGTCTATTTTTAGTCCATTCATACTCAAAAAGTTAAAAAAAATTCAAGTAACAAAAGAGACCATACTTCTTAACTATTTGAGAAGTCTGTAATGTTTATTCAAAAGTGCTTTATTTTATGAGTCCCAACATTTCACAAACATAAAAAAGAGAAAGTAAAGTGATATAAGTAACACTGAATATATTATTTCTAGGCCTTTATCTTTCAAGGCATAAAGATAACTTAAAAATGCACTCATTAAAAAAAAACTACTTTAGGTAATGAGATATAATTATTTTTAATGTAAGTTCCCTGAGGGCAGTAGTTATTTCTTATTCATCTTTATTTAGTCCCTCTTCATAATAGAGTGTCTTGTAAAGTGTAGGTAATTGCTAGTTGAATAAACATAATTGTCATTATTGGTACTTTCATTATTTATAAACAATACATGTATGGTCATTTATAATTTTCAAAGCACTTTTGTATTTAAACTTCTCATATGATGCTTCAATTAACCGATTCATTAAAAAATAATTATGGAATTGCAATTACAGAGTTACAACAAGCCTATAGTCCAGAGAAGAAAATGAACATGTAGATTATTGTAATAATAAATGATGAAGTATGGGAAATATAGCAAGGAGATAAAATCAAGTTTCAAAGATAAGGGAAATCGTCCTGAATGAGTAGATACCTATAAGATGACTAGAAGTTAGCTTAGACAGAGTACTCAGAAAGAGGAGCTTCTATAAAGAAGAAACAGCATATGCAAGGCCCTTAACTAGAAATTCTACTCAGAACTGCAAAAGGTTTTCTGTACTTTGATGTCCCTAAAATGGACATAATAACAGCACTTTCTAATTATAGTGAGAATTAAAAGAGCAGGACCTCCTATAAGTGTTTGTCAAAAATCAATCCATGGGGGCGCCTGGGTGGCTCAGTGGGTTAAAGCCTCTGCCTTCGGCTCAGGTCGTGGTTTCGCAGTTCTGGGATCCAGCCCTGCATTGGGCTCTCTGCTCAGCAGGGAGCCTGCTTCCCCTCCTCTCTCTCTGCCTGCCTCTCTGCCTACTTGTGATCTCTGTCAAATAAATAAACAAAATCTTAAAAAAAAAAAAATTAAAGAAAAAAAATCAATCCATGGATAAGTCAGTCAATGGATGCCTGGGTTTTAGGACATAGGAGGGGACAGAGACAAGACAATTAGATGCCATACAGTAAAATAATAGTCCAGCAGGTCTATTGATTAGAACTCTGAGTGAGGAAATGTGATAGAAAGACATGTTTGATAGGTATTCAGAAGATAGAGATGATGAAATTTGGTAATAGAATACTTGCATAGAGAGAATGGTAGGGAGAAATGAGAATGACTTGCAGATTTTGATTTGAGCAATACAAAAGAAGATGACAATTACAAATACCTTCATGCCCATTTCCTATTCATCTCTGCAGGTTTGCTGTTAGTCTTCCTCTGACTTTTATTATATCAGCTACAATGAACAACTACAGTATTAATTCCTGGAGAAGCCATTTTTCCCCCCTCCTTTGAGTTTTTACATATGTGGTTTCCCATGCTTATATACTGTTTTGTTTTTTTGGTTTTTTGGTTTTTTTTTTTTTTTTACCTAATTTCAATTTAATGTTCACATCTCAGTTTACTTATCACTTCCTCAGAGAAATCTGCATATTCATCATCTTTCAGTAATAACCTCTTTTAAAGGACACTGGATAACCATAATCATTCTTAGTTGCTTATTATATGGGGAAGTTGCCTTCTCTTCTAGATTGTGTATTACAGCAGGACAGAAGACATGCTGAAGTAGTATCATCACTGTATCACTGGTATCTAGCACAGTGCCTGGCAATAACATGTGCTAATAAGTATCAAACTGTTGACTGACTGATTGCCTGTGATAGAGAACATGGCAAGGGGGGACTATGGATGAGGCTGAAAAATTCAGATTTGGACCTACAAATATTCAGGAGCCCTTGGGAAAGCCAGTAGAGACAACTTGAAGAAAAGAATATATTCATATGCAGGACTCTGGATAAAGATGGGTGTATATAATTAACATAGGTAATCCTCACTTTGCATGATACTGTGTTAACTAAAACACGTCTTTTCACGGTAACCATGCAAAATGCAGACATGGTTCCAGTGAGCAGATGTTTCAGTCAACATGGTACCATGAAAGAAAAGACTGCCTATAATTTACACTGTAATAAAAAAGGCATGGATGTGGATAAGATTGTCAGAGGAGAATGTCCAGAGTGAAATCAATCAATCAATCTATCTATCATCTACCTATCTATTGATCTCCTATTCAAAAAGAAGATCAAAGGGGAGAGGAGGAAAAGGAGAATGAAGAAGAATAGAGAGAAAATCAGTATATTGTTCTTATGGAAGTCAAAGGAAAAACGGTTTTAGAGGTGATGCCAGTATGGAAAAAAAACTGTGGCTATATGTGAGCAGAAGTTAGATTTCAGTGTACGGGTGGGAAGTAAATTGAAAAAGAAAAAATAAAGAGGGACTGTAAATAACACAAGAATCTGGGTTATTAGAGAAAGGGGAAGAAAGGATGACCTGTGCTGGACAAAAGGGTTTGTAGGATAGTTTGTTTGGATTAAAGACTGATGAGATTTTAAAGTACTTAAATAAAGGAGTATTTACTTTCCTAGGAAGAAAGAAAACAGAGAAAATAAAGAAGATTGCCTTAAAAAGAAATGAGCTTTCAAGCCACAGAAAGACAGGGAGGAAACTCAATGCATATTCCTAAGTGTAACCAATCTGGAAAGGTTACATACTGTAAGATTCTAACTATATGACATTCTGAAAAAGGCAAAAGTACACAGATGGTAGAAAGATTAGTGGTTGCCAGAGGTTGGGGACAGGGACAGATGAACAGGCAGAGCATACAGGATTTTTAAGGCAGAGAAATTATTCTATATGGTATTTTATTAGTGGGTTCATTTGCAAAAACTCATAGAATGTGCAATATCAAAAGTAAACCCCACTGTATATTATGAAGTTTGGATGATAATGTTGTATCAATATAAGTTCATCATTTTAGCAAATGTACCACTCTGAAGAAGTATGATACCGATGGTCGGGGAGGCTGTGTGGGTGTGGGGACAGAGGGTATATGGGAAGTCTCTATACTTTCTGCTCAGATTCTTTCTGAGCAGTGAACCCCAGATTTCTTTAAAGAATAAATTCTATTTTAAGACATGAAGAAGATGAAGCTATAAAACAGAAGAGGTAATCTATAGGTTCAGGTCACTGAAGAAGCAGGAGATGAGATTCTAAGTATAGGTAAAGAGTAATGTCAGCTTTTCTACTAGGTCAGATAAAATTGAGGAAGCAGATGAGCTATGTTGTAAGTAATTTTATAGATCTAAAATGTTTATAAAGATAAAACTTTGGGGACTTCCTATGTGGATGTTCTAATTTTTTGTTAACGAAGAGACAAAAATGAGGAATAAAGGGTTGAGTATTTGAGAAAAGCAGATATAGCCTGGAAATACCACTGTGGAGAATTCCCCACTCGGGAAATAGAGAGAGATTACTGGACAGTGTTGGAGCCCAGCTGAGAGTGGAAGACACACATTTATAGCAGCACCAATATGTTATTTTTCTCCAGCAGGGCTCCATAGTCACAGCTAAGGAAGAAGAAAGGCAATAGTTGAACTAATCCAGAGCTGAGGATTTAACAGCTAGCATCAACAGTGGGTTCAGAGAACAAGGCAACCAAGGACACTTAAAAAACACTGAAGAAATGGATCACAGGGAGAGCTAAAGGACAGAATGAAAAGTAACGACTGATAAAGACAGAGGAGAGGAATTAGGGAACTATTTGTCTTCCTGATGTGACATCCCCAAATACAAAAAGTTCTGTTCCTTGAAACAGCCCTATGGGGTAGGCAGAAATAATATAATGGACTGTTGGGCTGAGGCACAAAGAAGACGTAATCTGTCATTCAATCTCATACGACAGTCTGCTTGACTTGTAATTGTTATACTCAGGACTGAGCCCCAGAACTTCTGCCTCTCAGCCTCAGACTATTTCCCCACATACTGAATCTCTAGTGACAATTTATGGGATCACATTCATCTGACGCAGAACAGTTAATGTTTCTCACTATTTTCTGAAGCTTTCAAGGTGTGACTTTCACCCTTCAGATCATTATCCATGCTCTCATATGGATGAGTCCTCACTGAGAACTTAAGTCTTTGCTGGGCATGATGCTGTACATTCAATTCCAACAACATTTCCTTCATCTTTTAGGTGATATTACACACTCAAAATGTCAAATTATTCTAAAGGATAGAATTTCATTAAAAAAGGTAATAACATGGTATTGATTAGCTACTGAGTTCCTAATTTCAAGTGTGTCTCTATAAAGTGTGTGCAAAATATGTCTCTTGAAATAAAGAACATAGCACATGAGAAAAATATACTTGAGTGCTGACTCCAAACCTGCTTGGAACCAATGAGGATGAAAGTGGCAGCAGTGGGAGCTAAGAGGAGGAAGGAGAGGGGAAGAGCAAGGGGTAGGGGGTATCCTTGAAACTCCATCTGCATTGATTGGTAAGAGGAGAAAATGAGAAATTTCTGGGTATAAAGGCTCAGTGAGGACTATAGAATATGTTCTATTACTTCAGGCTTCCTGGAGATGGAATCATGATGTTCTTTTTTTATTTTTGGCTAAGTGCATTGGCCATTGATTTTATTGGGGGATTTAAAGTTTGAGTTCAAAGGCTGGTACATATAAGGTAATATTTCAAATTTATCATTTATGGCCAGATTTTTCAAGCTTTAAGATTAGTAGTTAATTAGCATTTAAGCACTATACTCTTGCTGTGTCTTGTATACATGTTAAGGCCTACAGGGTTTAATTAATTTAGATAACCAAAGACAACAAGTTGTATCAGAATGTGGCATTTGCCAATAATCAACCCAAAAGAGGGCCTCATGGTGAGATAAATGAAGATCTATACTAGAAAATTCTCCTTAAATCTTCAGGGAAGATAATAAATTACAAAATTTCTTTTTACAGAGTGCTAACTAGTGTTAAATAATAGTCAAAAAATAAACAAGGAGTGATTGTAATTTCAATGGTTAGTAATTTTTACGAAACACTATGTTAAATGGAATTAAGCAGGATACCGTACTACAGGCTTACACATTCTTCAATAGCCAAATATAATGTGTGAACTACCAAGAAAGGAATATACTTTGACAGTATGCAATATTTCTCAAACCTAGTCTCTCATATAATATTTTTCCTCAAGGAACATCTCAGGAGACCAGGTCTCTAAGGAATATATTGTGACAAATGCTGCCAGCATACTCATTTTTTTTTTCCTAGATAGAAATATTTTCTGTGCTTCCTGTTCAAATAAAGCTAAATTGGATGTAATAAGAACATGAGACTGTACATGACTTTAGAGGTAACATAATCATAAATTTTTGTCAGTGTGCAGAGAACTAGTAGCTGAGGAAATTCAAGCCCTAAGAGGATTCTTCCCCATACTCTAATCAAATCCTGCTCCCCGCACCCATCCTGAGTCTGAGGAATCCACACCTGCTGTTCCAGCATGTTACGGCCTCTTAATTCTTTCTTCAGACTCCACTGAGGAATTATCACTTCTTTTCCACTCCAGTTTCATCTTCCATAATTCTTTCTTTGCTCCTTACATCGTTGAAGTGTTGCCAGTGGTAACGACAGCAGTAGTAGTAGCAGCTTACTGTGTTGACTAAATATTTCACAAGTATCAACACAACTAATCCTCATAAAAATCCATAAGGTTGGTACTGTTACTATCTCCTTTTATCAGGTAAGAAACTTGGAGCAGCTAGAATTTCAGTGACTTAAGGATCTTCATCCTTAATCACTGTACTATAAGATTTCCCTGAAGTTAGGACAGGCTGTACAAAGTAACATTTAAACTGGGTACTCAAGGCAAGGGGTCAGCGGTAGTTCCAAAACCAAAAGAGCATGCAGAAAGGGCTGGAAGAAGAAGCTCAGATGCATTTGGACTGCAAATGTGGTCAGTGTACGTGTTTGGAAGACTGGGCTTTCAGAGACAAAAACTGACAAGAGGAGCCTAGAAAATTATATGGCGATCAACTGATGAGGAGCCTTTTATACCAACCAACGCAAGGGTCTGAAATATATTCTGTGGTCAACTGGGCCCCAACAGAGGAGAAAGAATCACTGTAAAATTAATGAAATGAATAAATAAATGAATTATGAATAAATGGATTGATACTGTAGCATTACAATTAGAATATCTCTCTTTTTGTGATGTCTTCTACTTGATGATTTTGTGAACTAGTTAAAATTTTTGTTGATGCATTTCCCAGGATTCTTCCTTCAGCCATGCAATCATTTTGTTTATATCATCGAGTCACACTTGATTTACACATATTCCTTATATACGATATTCCAAATCTTTCTCATTGTACTGAAAAACTGTGTTTCTTTACCACTTTGTTTCTTTGTTTCTTTACCACTAAAGTAAATACAATGGCATATTCGACCATATATTATATATTTGTTAATAACTTAAGCTCAAGTTTTTTTAAAAAAATGTGTTTTATGTAAGTCTAGATCTTATGTAATGAGGAGCACCAAAATTCTAAAGTCTAAATGCTCTTCAAGAAGTACAGTCACATTTTCTGATTTCATAGTAAATAATTTATTTTTCTGGACTTGTCTACTTCGTTTAATAAGCTGCATCAGTCACCCTGCAATTATTACTATTATATAAAAATCTATTTAGACTCAAGCTGAGATAATGCTATCCTCTGGCCTTTTGCTTGCATTTTCTATAAAATTTCTTCTATATATTATAAATGACAGGAATGTTAAGTGCTGTTAATTGGAAATAACATGCAGATTTACATTTAAGTCACAGCTTTTTAAAAATTTCGTAACTTACTGGAGAACATCCCATTTTATTATCTTTTATATACCTAAACCCAATGTCAAGATAAAATGGTACATAAATCATTTGCTTTGTGTGTGACATCCTTCCAAGTATCAAACTATCTATGTTCTTAGGAATGTTCACAACATTCAGGGAACTGATTGTGATTCAGTAATATTTAAGGAGAGTCAAGACCTGACTTCCAGAACAGTGTATTGAGGACCTTTGAAAAATCAGTCCTTCATAAAGTCAATGATATTTGGCAAAAACTGTCATATTTACTTTTTAGAACTCTGGATATAAACTAAAGAATTACAATAATTTGAGGAGTGTTTATTCAAGAAATAAGGCTAGATTTCAGTATGAGGAGTGAGCAATGTGGCATTTTAGTTTGCTATATCTACCGATCTCTCCCCAGCTCTGTGGCATCCTTACAAACCAATAGAGTTGCAAATAGGTAGCTGTGAAAAACAGTGGCTTGGTAGCCTGGATAGAGCAGAACAGATCTGGAGTTCCTAAAAGCCTCATCATTTGACCATTCTGAAAACTCTGAAAAGCTCCATTCTCTTTAGTTCAACTGACTCAGGACTCACTTTATGTGAACAGCCCTAACTGCAAAGTATGGTTAAAAAAAAAAAAAATCAGGAAAAATTGTTTAACATAGTGACTGCTGAGACAGTGTAAAAAATTGAAACAAGAAACTTACTAAAAAATGTAAAAGGATGTATTGAGTAATGACCATAGGGTCTTCTAAAAAAACCTCTAATAATATTGGAAATCTATAAACCTATGCATATGCACAAGGTTGTGCACATGCCCAGAATAGTCCTGAGAGGGTGCAAAGTTCATATCTCTGGCTGACCTTAAGGCTCGACACAAGTGCAAAGTGAAGGATAACAGTACTGAAAGGGTCCTAAGGTCTCACCTCTGGCTGACCTTGAGGCTCTGCACAAGCAGGAAATGAAGGATAAGGCAGAGTTGCACCTTGCCCATTGAAGCTTTGAAGTTTTGCCCCAAAACATCACTAAGTTTCTTAGCAAAGGCTCAGAGACTTATTAGCTTAAAGCATTTAAAGAAATCTCTGTCTGATCGTAAAGAATTCTCTGTCGGATCACTGTTACCTATTAAGTCAATAATGTGGAGACTTGGGTAATAGGATACAATAAAGAATATAATATTTTGGGACGCCTGGGTGGCTCAGTTGGTTAAGCAGCTGCCTTCAGCTCGGGTCATGATCCCGGCGTCCTGGGATCGAATCTCACTTCAGGCTCCTTGCTTGGCAGGGAGCCTATTTCTCCCTCTGCCTCTGCCTGCCACTCTGTCTGCCTGTGCTCGCTCTCGCTTCTCTCTCTCTGACAAATAAATAAATAAAATCTTTAAAAATAAAAAAAGAATATAAAATTTAATGATTTAATCCCAGGAGAATAAACAAATAGCAGTAGCAGCACAAGAGTGACAAGCACCAATAACAAATCTGAGGCAGGAGACATAAATCTGATTTCCAGAGCTGACATACTATATTATTTAAAATATCCAGGTTTAAACAAAAAATTATGAGATACAACAATTGAACAGAATAGTGTGTTCTATTAAGGGGAAAAAAGGTGTTAATAAAACTGTCTCTAGGATTACCAGATGCTGGACTTACTAGAAAAAGCCTAAATCTATTTTAAATAAATTTTTTGAAGTAAAGAAAACCATGCCTTGAGAGTCAAGAGAAAGTCTGAGAGTGATGTCTCATCGTAGGGAATGTTAATAAAGAGATAAGAATAATCAAAAGCAAGCAAACAAAGAGAAATTCTGGAGCTCAAAAGTATAACTGAAATGAAAATTTCACTAGAGTGGGGATTTCAACAGAAGATTTTAATTTTCATTGGGCAAAAAAAAAAATAATCAATGATACTGAAGGAAGTCAACTGAGATTTTTCAGTCTGAGAAATTAAAAAAAGAAAATAATAATGAATAATGAATAGAGTATTAGAGAAATTTTGATTGCCATCAATAATACCAGTTTATACATAATGGGAGTCCAAGAGGAGAGGCAACAATGAATATCTGAAGAATGGGCAAGGATTTAAATCGGTATTTCTCCAAAGAAGATATATAGATGACCAATAAGCACATGAAAAGACACTCTACATTATTTGGCCATTGTCAAAACTACAATGAGCTACCACTTCACACCTGGTACAATGACTATAATAAAAAAAAAAGCCCGAAAATAACACACATTGCCAAGATTAGAAGAAATTAGAACCTTCATATTGCTGGTGGATATGTAAAATGGTATACCCACCTTGGTAAATATTTCGAAGTTCCTCAAAATGTTAAACACAGAGTTACTATATGATCCAACAACTATACTTACTGGTGTATACCAAAGAAAATCAAAGACACAAAAAAGCTTTTACATAAATGTTTATAGCAGCATTATTAATAATAGACATATAGTGAAAATAACCCAAATTTCCATCAACAAATGAATGAATAAACAATATGATATATCCATACAATGGAATATTATTCAGCTCTAAAAAGAAATGAAGTTATAGTACAATATAGATGAACCTTGAAAACATCATGCTAAGGTTGAAAAATGCCAAACACAAGAATTCTCTTATTATTTGATTTCATTTATATGAAATGTCAAGAATATATAAATCTGTAGAGACAGAGGTAGGTTAATGGCTGTCATTGGCTTAGGGTAGGGGAAAGAAAGGTGTGACTATAATGAATATGGAATTTCATTGCTACAGTATAATATTTGATGTATACTTTTTTCTTTTGAAAAAAATTACTCTTAGACTGAAGCCTATTAATAGAAATATAAAACTAAAATAAATGTAATATATTTCATCATATTGACTTCACTTGGGGTTTTTTTTTGAGAAAAGAAAAAATAACCTCTGAATTTTCCTTTTATAAAGACAGTTATGACACTATCCCCACTTCCCTTGAAGTCCCCACAAGCAGGAATTTGGTTAACATTTTTAAGTTATTTCACCTATTTCTGAATTATAGGCAGCATTCCTTATGTAATTCTGATTTACACAAATGTAATTATACTATATATTTTTTCTAAGACTATTTTTCATTTCATATTATATTTTAGATCTAATTACATTTCAAGCATAAACCTAATACTCATACTTTCTAAACTGTCCAATGAAATTCACCTCCATTCTACTCTGTCCTGCTCTGTGCACTTGAAAGCCTGACTTTCATGGACCATCAACAGAATCTGGCTTCCTACTGAGATCAGCAAATAGCAGGTATAAGCAAGAGATCAGAGTGGAAGAGATCAAGGGCACAGTGTTTATTTCCTCTCTTTTCTTTCCATGACTCTTGATGGGATCATGTGACCCTCTATTGAAACCACGGCTGTCCTGTGAGGGATAGCTCTCTCCAAATAGCTGTCTGCTCTTCCGCAGGCCCATGCAGGTCTCGTGCAGCTACATGTTCCCACCTTTACTAGTGCTGGGATACTCCACTATTCTTTGTGGTTTTCCTAACTCTGCTCATATACTTGTAAAACTTTATTAAACTCCTTCAAATTTATCCAATTTGAGTGCCCTTTCTGTGTCCTGCTGCTAGTCTGATATACCAGAAGCTTTTTTTCTTTTGTTTTTATCATCTGGGTAGTGAGAACTAGAACTAGTTCTACTTACTGACATAACAGAAGATACATTGGAAAGGAAGTAGATAGGTAGGGGAGGAACTGGGTGGAGAAAATATTAGAGCTTTCTTTTTGGAATACTTATATTTGAGATGTCTATGACACATCAAAATGGTGATGTCAAACAGGCACTTGGATGATGTGAATCTGGAACTCAAAGGACAGATGACATATATAAGTAAGGGAGTTATCATCATAAAGTTGGCGCTTAATGGGTGAGAATAGATAAGATCACCAGGAAGATCATGTAGAAAAAAACCCTGAGAGTTAAGATTGAGATTTAATGCTTAATAGCACAACTATGGAAAAATGAAAAGACAGCAGCAGTTATAATATGGTAAAATATGATGAATAAAATTATTGAATGAAAAACAGTATCATTTGTATTAATAAAGTATTCAATTTATAATAAGCCTAAATCCCTTAAATTTTACATGTAAGCCTTAAAGCATAGGAGAAAAATTAATAGAATTATAACACTAGTAAGACAATTTAGCTTATAATTTTTTTTAAAGATTTTATTTATTTATTTGACAGAAAGAAAGAGAGATCACAAGTAGGCAGAGAGGCAGGCAGAGAGAGAGGGGGAAGCAGGCTCCCCGCTGAGCAGAGAGCCTGACACGGGGCTCGATCCCAGGACCCTGAGATCATAACTGGAGCCGAAGGCAGAGGCTTAACCCACTGAGCCACCCAGGAGCCCCTAGCTTATGATTTTTAGTCTTGATGCAATCAAGTAGACAAAAAGAGAATTTATGATTCCCATAAACTGAGATTAAAACTTTTTCTAAATAATATGCAATATTTAAAATTTATAATATAAGAATAGGAAGTACATATTCAATACATATGCCAATACAAACTAGAAATCAATAGTAGAAATGCTAAAATTTAATTGCAAAACTTAAAAACCCTCAAAGGTTTTCTATGGGTGATAGAAGAAGGACAATTTTTAAAACATTCCTTATCCATAATCTATGAACTTTCTAGCTCTTCTACAATAAACACAAATTACTTCTGTAATTTAAATATAACCATGTATTTTTTTAAAAAGATTTTATTTATTTATTTGACAGAGAGAGATCACAAGTAGGCAGAGAGGCAGGCAGAGAGAGAGGAAGGGAAGCAGGCTCCCTGCTGAGCAGAGAGCCCGATGCGGGGCTCGATCCTAGGACCCTGAGACCATGACCTGAGCCGAAGGCAGAGGCTTTAACCCACTGAGCCACCCAGGCACCCCTAACCGTGTATTTTTTTATAAAGTTTTTTATTTTGTTTTGTTTTTATTGAGAGCACATACATAGTGGGCGGGGGGGGGGGCAGGGCAGAAAGAGGGAGAGAGAAATCTTTTTTTTTTTTTAATATTTTATTTATTTATTTGACAGAGAGAGAGAGAGATCACAAGTAGGCAGAGAGGCAGGCAGAGAGAGAGGGGGGAAGCAGGCTCCCTGCTGAGCAGAGAGCCCCATGCGGGGCTCGATCCCAGGACCCTGAGATCATGACCTGAGCCGAAGGCAGCGGCTTAACCCACTGAGCCACCCAGGTGCCCCGGGAGAGAGAAATCTTAAGCAGGCGCTCCACTCTGCACAGAGCTGGATGTGGGGCTCAATCTCATGACCCTTAGATCATGACCTGAGCTGAAACCAAGAGTCCAACGTTTTAACCGACTGAGCCACCCAGAAACCCCACCACACATTTTTTTTAAGAAAGAAAATCTAGAAAACATTTTAATATCAGTAATACCTTTTTTGTCATTCTTTTTTAGATGAATCCTTATGGTATGTCTCCTACAGTTCCCCCCTCCCCTACAATTTATCCCTGAAAATTCTAATTTTCTAATGGGAACTATAACTCCAATCCTGCAGAGCATCACCAAGAATCTGTTACTTCTCCTGCTTTTTCCTGACATGTTTTTTGTTTGTTTGATTATAGCAAGGATTTGAAATCTCTTCCTGCACAGTAATGACTTCAGAGTTAAGGACAGGGGAGTGAAGAAAGTGTTATATTTTGCCCACTACACAACACATCCAAAAGGCAGAGACAGAGGTCAAGATCTATTGTTGGGCTCTGGGTTTCTGATTCAAGATTCTAATGATAATGGCACAAGGTGGGGGGACATGTTACACAGTGCTCTCCTCTTCTTATCTTTGCCTAGGCAGTCTTTATTCTGTAAAGGGAAGACATGTATAGACTCCTATAGCAGGAGTCTATCACATACCTCTCTCAGTCACTCCTCACTGAACATATTTAGCATATCTTATAATCAGAAAAAGCTCCATTCACTTTCTATTGCCTAGGTTTTATTTTGTCTGTCATTTGTGACCTCTTAAAATCTTGTTCTGTATCTTCACTCGACTTTAGTGAGAAATTGGGACAGGACAGCTGAGTGATCCTATTTTGACCTTCTAGTTTTTTTGAGTTGTAACGGTGTGTACTGTGCAGTGACAGACCTTCTAGGAGAGGCACAAGTATACGTTTTAGTAGCATTAGAGACCCTGGAGTACCCAGATTACTCTGAGAAACAGGATTTGTCTTACTGCATCATGTTGATAAATGGGGGAAGATGTGGCAGAAGATAAGAAAGCCACATGCTTATTCTTTGCAAATTTGCGAAAGTTTTTCCCACTTTCAAATAGAACACCAGCTAGGCAGAGTGTCAATCTTGCACTATTGAAGAACCATACCAATTATTCCACAATTTCAGCCACAATAGGACTATGGTAGATCCTCTTATTTAAGCAATAACTATATGTTCTTTTCTTGGGTAGCTAGAACTAGAACTGTTCTATCTGAACAATTTCTGAAGATGTACGATCCTCCTAGATTTTACTGATTTGAACTGGTTTCCTAACAGCTCTATCTAGACTAAGCTGCTAGAACAGTAGTTCATAAAACATTGTACTGTGCTCTTAAGTTTGCTTCTAAAAGCTTAATCCTGGACTGTGGAGCTCCATGAACAATAGGCAGGATTACAACCCTGTAGCACTGAGCTATTTCACCTCAGAACACAGCAGTGTAAGTGCAAAGACTATCATGGAATTCACACATTGCGTGGCCACTTGGCTTTAGTCTTGTGAGGGCATTAGAAGAATTGATTTCTTACAGTTTTGGGGTCTCTATCTATCCTGGTTCCATGTCACATTGATTATACTTCCCCCAACTCATTCCTTATCCAAAGGATCATTCTAGAACACTTCCTGAGTCTTTACTGTGCATTGGACATTGTATATAACCATCCTTTCAAAAAGTAGTTGGTTTGAAAATACTCTGCTTAAGAGCAACTAAAGTTACGCCAAGTAAGCCTGGTTGTTAAATGATTCAGACCCATGTCTCAATAAATGTCATCTGAATTGGAATGAAAAGGCATGCTGCTACCATAGCTCTCTCAACATCATAGATCTCCTATCAACCTTTTAAAGAAACTTAAGTAAAACATTTGACAGCAAACACTGTGCTAGCTCTTTTTCTAACTGATGTTTTAAGGAAGCTCCTCCACTCATAAGTAAAGAACACATTAATAAATAGACCTGATACATTTTTGCCATCATAAAAATTGCTGTAGATAGGAGGAACATACTGGAATAACTTCATATATTTCCTTAACTCACAGGCTCTTTAAAAATATTTTTCAAATATTAATTCATAAATCCTATAATTTAACTTGAAACATCATAACCTCAACATTATCTGTCAAGTAATTTGTGCTAAGGTTTATAATAGGGCAAAACTGAAGCTACTAATAAACTCACCACATTACATTATAAAACTTAATTATAATTTCATTTATGATTATGTACCTTCTTGAACTATCAATATCCATTTCTGTTTCTGGTGCTTTTTGTATTGCCTTCATCTATTTCAAATACACAGATTTGTTTTTAAATAAAACCTCTTGATACTAGTAATACTATCAAGGCAAAAAAAAATTAGAAGTTTTTCAAAATGCACTTTTAAGAAGAGATTATCATCACATTTGAAAGCATTCACACTATTCACAGTATTAGTAGTAGAACGGGTTTCCATCCTAAGATGTCAAACACAGGGTCATGACCTTACCTATTGTTTTATCCACCCATTACTAGCTCAGCTACTTTGTGCCTGCTATTACTGTCTCAGAGTTTCCATTTCCTCATTTATAAAATGGAGATGAAATAGTACAACCTCAGGTCTGTGATATGATTGAAAAAAGATAAATCAACTAAAGTGCTTATCGGACTACCTGACACAGAGTGTTTAATAAATGTTAGCTATTAAAATGGCAGAGGCATCTGATAAATAATAAATATGAATTTAATCATGTATCCTTGGTAATGTGGCTCCTTAAAGCCACCTTAAAGCACTGGCTTGAACTTAATATTGTCCAAATAATAAATCTCTAAACATGGACCACTGAAAAATGGCATAGCTAACTTTGTCAGTAAGCAGGGATGCATTCTCACATTAGCTGAAAATGATGTTATCTTTAGAGGAGAAAACGAGGAATTTGCACTCCATCTTATACTTTAGTCTTCTTTATCTTGTTAAATTTAGTTCAATTCAATAAATAAGCTTTTAAGATACCAACTTGGTATTCTATGGATACACAAGGATAGATAAGACCTGCCCCTACCCTTAAAGGCTTTTATAATCTAGTGCCACAGAAACATACCTGGATAAATTTAAAAATTGGCTGATTAACTTTTATATGGTGGAAGTGTAAACACAGGGATCCAGCAACAAAGGATGGTATTATTCATTTAGGCTGAGAACAAAAGGGGGAGGATACATGAAGTAGATGGCATTGGAAATAGGCTAGCCCATGAATAGGTTAAAAAAAAAAAACAGAAAAGTGAGAGGGAAGTGCTGTCTTTGCAACTCAATAAAACATATGGCTCAAAGGCAGAGAGGCAAGCAAGGATGTTCAAGAATACTAGCACATTGTATGAATTTGTAGTACATATAAATATAATGTGTACATTTGAAAACACAGGATTTAATGTCAATATTTTGTCTTAAGAAGAGATGCCAATGAACTGAGACATATTTTCCTGAATAAAATTTGTTTTTATAATCATTTTAAATTTTGTTTAACAAAAGGAGTTCAAAATGTTGTATATGTTTTACTACAGTTCTTACGCTTTTTAAAAATGATGTATTAGTCGCCAATGACATGGGAATTTCTAGCCTTTTGAAATACATTTAAATACAATTAAGATATTTCAAATTCAGAAGCATCAAAGTATATCTTTTTTTTTTTTTTTACTTCAAGTTCCAGATAGGAATTGTAACTATTTCCTATTTTGTGGCTTAGTGCCAAAAGTAATTTTATTAGTCAAATGAAGTTAACACATTTTCATTTAACTAAGGGCAATTTACTTCCTGCTGGTCATTTACAGTTTCCTCTCTTAATGACTGATTTAGTAAAAGCAAAAGATTGCCTAAGGCTGCTGCTCAGCAGGTTATTAACAAGTTGTAAACGAAAGGGACATTTAGACCATCATTTCAATCATATGTATGTATCTATATTTTTTAAAAAATTTAAAAACTAAATTAGATCATGAGAACTCTCACCTGAAATACCTATTCCATTCCTAGCTGCATGACACCCTACAGTCCAGATAACCTAAATGATATTCTGGTGTGGAGTAAGGTGTAAGATGGTATAGTTCTTGTTTTGTTTTGTTCTGTTTTATTCCATGCTTTATCACAAAAATGAATCCCATCTAACAGTTACCTCTATCAAGAGAAAAAACAGCAAATGGAACCCTCAAAAACCCACTCCTCATGCTGTCCTATCTAAACCACCTAACCTCCCTTCCCATCCTAAGATAACCACTAACCTGACATTGAAGGAAGAGCCACTGGCTTTTCTTCATAAACCCCGCTGGTTCTTTAGATGCCAACCAAGTCTCTGTCTAAACACTGTAGTTGAGTTTCTCCTCATTTTGAACACTGAATACATAGTATTTATATTTTTTGTCTGGCTTCTTTTGTTCAACATTGTTTTATGGGATTTAACTATGTTGTTGCACATAGCAGTACTTGTTTTATCATTGTTATTGCTGTATATTATTCTACTTTATCAAAAATATCTGCTTATTCATTTTAAATATTGATGGACAATCCAATTTATGCCAATTATGAATACTGCTGCTACTGGACAGTTTTTTTGTTTTTTTGTTTTTTTTTTAAAGATTTACTCATTTACTTGACAGAGAGAGCGAGTGAGCACAAGCAGACAGAGCAGCAGGCAGAGGAAGAGGGAGAAGCAGGCTCCCCACTGAGCAGACAGCCCCACCTGGGGCTCTGATCCCAGGATCCTGGGATCATGACCTGAGCTAAAAGCAGATGCTTAACTGACTGAGCCACTTAGGCACCCCAGACAGTTTTTTACATCCTCTTGGGGCCCAGGTGCATGAATCGCTGTTAGCTATATATCAAGGGTATGATTTTGGAGCTTAAAACATGTTAAGCTTCAACTATAGTAAAGAGTGCTGAACTTTTCTCACATTCAGGAATTTATGTGAGCTTCATAGGCTATACACCCTTACCAACATTTGACATTTATCACAGTTTTAAATGTAATGATTCTGGTTAGTGTTGTAGAGGTGTATCTCATTGCAGTTTTAATTTTCATTTTCCTTTTTACTAACGAAGTTGAGTGACTTTTCATATGCTTATGACCACTGGATATCCCCGCTTGTAAACTGTCCATTATGTCTCTAACCCATTTTTCTTTTTGTGTTTTTTAATGCAAACATAGTAGTAGTAACGTATATATAATGATACATGTGTTGTAAATATATTTTTCCATTTCTTGCTTTATACTTTCCATTCCTTCAGTAGATTCTTTTAAAGAAAATACATTTTTAATTTCAGTGTATTCCAATTTATCCACTTTCCCTTTCTGGTAAGAGTTTTCTGGCTCTTACTTAAGAAGTCCTCCATACCCAGAGCTCATGAAAATAATCTCTACTATTACTTTATAGAATCTTAATAGCTTTGCTTTTTGCATTTAGCTCAATTTCCCCCTCCTCCAACCTAACATGATTTTATGCTTGGTATCTAGAAAGGAAAAAGTTTTCAGTTTCTGTTTTTTGTTTTTTGTTTTTTTCTGATTATCTGATATCTGATTGTTCAATACTATTAATGATAATGCTTTTGCCCTACTGTCAGCAGTAATCTCGTTTTAAATCAAGCATCCACATGTGTCCAGGGCTGTTTTAGCTCTCCATTCTGCTACACTGAACTGTCATCCTATACCAGTACTCTTTTTTCTTCTTCAAGAATGTCTTTGCTATATGTGATTCTTTGAGTTTCTACTCATATTTTATAATTAGCTTTCAAGTTACACTCATACCTTCACATAAAACCTACAGAGATTTTTTATTGGAATTAATATCACTGCATCTACAATTCAATTTACAGAGACCAAAATCTCTATATTATTATCTTCTAGTTTACATAAAAGGAATATCCTTTCATTTACCTAGTTTTTTTTCTTTTATTAGTACTTTATAGTTATCTGGAAGATGTCTTAGTTATTATTTATTATTCATATATACTTGATTTTGATAGAGTCGTAGATGGCACATACTTATTTTATTGTATGTATGTTAATGGTATAGAGAAATGTAGATAGAGTTTTGTATGTTGACAGGTATCTAGCAACTTTTTAAGTCATTGTAATCCTATTCATTGATTTTTATTTTCTTTTAAAACCTATGAACATAATATCCTCTGAAAATAGTAGCTTTTGAGTGCCTGGGTGGCTCAGTGGGTTAAGCCTCTGCCTTCGGCTCAGGTCGTGATCCCAGGGTCCTGGGATTGAGGCCCACATCTTGCTCTCTGCTCAGCAGGGAGCCTGCTTCTCCCTCTCTATCTGCCTCCCTCTCTGCCTATTTATGCCTACTTGTGATTTCTCTCTCTGTCAAATAAATAAATAATCTTTTTAAAAAATAGTAGTTTTTTACATCTTGCATGAAAAACCTTATATTTGTTTCTCTATTTTGCATACCTCAATGGCAGGAAATAAAGAATTGGTAATAGCAGGCATATCTGTCTCATTTCAGAACCAAAGGCAAAGTTTTATTTTTTTCCCCAAAATGGGTAACAAAACTCATGCAATGCTTTTTATTCATCCACTAAAATAATCTGATTTTTTTCTTTATTTTGCTAAAATATGAATTACTTGGTTTTTTAGAAAAAATTTAGACAACCTGTATTCCTAGAATCAATCCAACTTTTCAGAATAATTTACCCTACTCATATACTGGCAAATGTGGTTTCTTAATATTTTCTTTAGGATTTTTGTATCTAGTTATTTAATGAGTTAGGCTTGTATTTTTACTTTTTTGTATGATCTTTACAATTTTCAGCAAACAGGTAATATGCTGGTAAATGCTGATATCAAAAAATAAAGATAAATTGTGGCACATATATAAAGTAGATATCTGTATGGTAGAGTTCAAGGAATAAACCAAGATGTAGACAAGTCTCCAAAATATAATGAAGAGTAAAAAAATAAAAGCTAAGCTGTAGAAAGATCCATACAATATGACACAATTTTATAGTGTTTAAAGGTATAAATAATCTAATTATGGAAAGGTTATTAGGTATAAATATGGGGTTAAAGTATAAAACCAGGGGTGACTGCTTGTCTTACTTGATTGAGCATTGACTTTTGATTTCAGTTTGGATCATGATCTCAGGGTTGTGAAATGGAACCCCATGTTGGGCTCTGCAATGGGTGTGGAGCCTGCTGAAGATTCTCTCTCTCCCTCTCCCTTTGCACTCCCCCTCACTTTTGTGTTCTCTCTACAAAAAATAATAACAATAACAACAACAACAACAATAATAATAAATAAAGAGTAAAACCATACACAGAAAGGATAAACACTGACCGGGATGGCAACCTCTGGGTAGAGATAAACAGAAGTGAGACTAGAGAGAGAGCCTTCAGTTTTTTTTGTGATGTGTAATTTGTGCTTGCATTTAAAAATATTAGAAGCAAACATGTTATAAAACTGGTGGTACATATGGAGTTTTTAGTATATTTTTGCATATTTTTTATCTTTACATTTAAAATATTTTTAAATAAGTAATGAAAAACAAATTTAAGAGATAAAATTGAGAACTTCTTTGTATGAAAGAAATTAAATAATATATGAAAATCACTGTCTTCAGAACCTACCATATATTGGTTGCCAAGGACATAATCACATGACAGTTCTAATAATAATATTATCTTCATATGAATATCATATTCTCATATCATATCGCATATGATCATCCATATGATAATCAAGAGCAATAAAATAATATATTTTTTTCTTTTTTCTTTCTTTTACATTTCCTCAGAATTCCTGTGATATATAACTAACTTAATATAAATGATTTGTGTAAAAAACTTGAATACGTTTTGTTTCTAAGTTGAGGAGCTCTTAATCAAGGATTAATGAGGACTCATTCAGCTGCAAGCTGAGACTAAAATAAAGCCTGTATAATTTATAAAATTACTGGATTATATAATTAACAAGTCTTAGTATTACTTGGTTTTCAATACAGCTTGATCCAACAGTTGAAATGGCACCGGGAATCTGTTCTCTCTACCTCCTTGCTCTGTTTTCCTCATAGAGCCTCAAGGTCGTTCCAGGATGGCCCAAACTCACACACTGCTCTAACAATGTACCATAAGTTGGGTAGCTTAAAAACAACAGAAATTTATTTCTCACAGTTCTGGAGCCTGGAAGTCCCAGATCACGGTGCCAGCACGGTTGAGTTCTGGTGAGCTCTCTTCTGGGTTGCAGACTCTGCAATTCTTATATCTTCATATGGTGGAGAACATAGAGAGGAGGCAACCTCTCTCCGACTCTTATATGGGCACTAATTCCAATCATGAGAGCTCCACCCTCAGGACCTCATCTAACCCTAATTACCTTCCAAATGCCACATGTCCTAATATAGATTAATTGATTTCTCTTGAACTATAGTAGTTAGCATATTTACAGATAAAATTTCTTAGGTAATCTGAATTTAAAATTTTTTAAAATGCTGTTTCAAAATATGCATCAATTTTATATAAATTCCTTTTATTTGATCATTAATCTAATGGTTAATAACACCAATTTTTAGGTCCATATACTGACAGGAATTGTCCATTTGGAAATTCTACATATTTGCTTGCTATATACCTATCTGAATTTTTTCTTATCATCTGTATCAAAATATTGAAAGATGTGTAACAGATGCATCATTGAAACTTCTTAAATAAAAAACAAACAAATGCATTTAAATCACATCTAACTTTTTTATGATGCAATTATGAATTAGGTCCTTCTTTTATTGGTAATTAGAGTGTGAAACAGATGGTGTAGACTTTGGCAAAAAGTGATAATCTCTCCAAACTAACATGTTGTCAACTGATTATTCACAAAATAAAGATCTATTCCCCTGATCAAGAGTCTGTTTTTGAAGGTTAGGAAATAAGAAATATGTTTCAACTATGGAGACACAGTATTTCACAAGCAGAGAACATCTTCTTGATGCCGTGAGTCTCTGGTACTTCCTGTTAACTGCCATTCATTTGAAAACTGCATCAGTAAATCCTTGACATGATCATTTTAATAAATTTCTCTACTATTGCTAGCAGTCATCTATGTATCCAACTATTCTAATTAATTATTAGTAAGCACAGGAAGAAATTCCCCTTTTCATCATGCATTTCAACCAAACTATTCTTTCTTTGAGTTCTTCAGAGAGTTCTCTGTAAAGGTCTCCAGGTACTCTGGGGGACTCCAAAGATTTTACAGGGAGCTAGAACACCTCATCTGGACTGTGGAATTGACTCTATTTCAGATGCAAATGTAGAAGATAATCTACACAATCAGGAGGCCCAAGGCCAACTTTTATAGCAGAGACTTGGGGTATATTATAAGCCCAAAGTGATGCCCAGAACCTATTTCTTGATAGTTAAATAACCAGAAAAAAGGCCAAAGGGAACAGCCTGCCTCAGTTCTTAGAACTGACTACATAGTTCTTCTCCATGGCTTTCTTTGCCCATAACTCATAATTCTCGTACCCATGTCATGTTCCTATCTGTGGTCTATAAGCCTCTGGCTAATATAAGTCCAAATGAGTGTGATCCCAAAGACATCTCGGTCTTTCTATCTCATCCAGATTTCTCTACTGTACACAAAGATAGAGAGTAAGGGTGATACGGCTGGGTGGCTCAGTGGGTTAAGCCTCTGCCTTCGGCTCAGGTCATGATCTCAGGGTCCTGGGATCGAGCCCCGCATAGGGCTCTCTGCTTGGCGGGGAGCCTGCTTCCCTCCCTCTCTCTGCCTGCCTCTCTGCTTACTTGTGACCTTTCTCTCTCTGTCAAATAAATAAATAAAAAATCTTTAAAAAAAAAAAAGGGTGATACGGAATGTAGTATACACAAGTGTATGGAAAGTGAACATATGTATAAGTTGATAAGCAAATATATGAGTATCAAATGAAGGAAATGAATGTATGTTGGTTGGCAAATACAGATTTGACAATTTTGTTGAAGCAAAAAAAGTACTAAGGGTCACCTTCATGTTCAAAAAAGTTAAAAATCTTTGTGTCTAGAGAATTGCTAGAAAATGGAAAGTTCTACTCTTTAAGAGATTCACATAAGGTGAAGAAGACAAAAGGTACGTTAAAAAAAATGGATAAATGCTTCAAAATGTTACGAAAGGACCCACTAATTGCACTACTGGTTATTTACCCAAAGAACATGAAAACATTATTTTGAAAAGATATATGCACCCCTCTATTGACTGCAACATTATTTAGAGTAGCAAAAATATGGAAGCAGCCCAAGAAGTGTCTATAAACAGAGGAATAGAGAAAGAAGAAGTAGTATATCATACAATGGAATATTACTCAGCCATAAAAACTAATTAAATTTTCCATTCGCAAAAACATGTATGGATCTAGAGGGTATAATGCTAAGTGAAAGAAGTCAGTCAGAGAAAGACAAAAACTATCATTGATATGCAGAATTTAAGAAACAAACAAATGAACAAGAGGAAAAAGAGACATATAAAAAAAGCCAGGGGAGAGGGGAGATAGTTGTGGGGAATGGGTGAAACAGGTAAAGGGGAAACAGGAAAGAGGTGAAGGGGACTAAAAGAACATTTATCTCAATCAGCACTATGTAATGTATAGAATTGTTGAATCACTATATTGTACACCTGAAACTAATATAACACAGTATGTTAATTGTATAGGAATTTTTAAAATAATAAAGGAAAAAATAAAATGGCTAATTTAAAAAACTAAAATAATTTTAACAGTTGATTATGTAAGAGTAGACTATCACAAAATTATGAAAAAATATTCAGATATCATAAATTTTACAAACATAAATAAGTGTATTGTAGGTTTATCCTTTCTGAAGATATAACTTAGGAAAACTAGGTAATGAGGGCATAAATTAAAGAGATTAACTCAAAAATTGTAGTATTAGAAAATTTGAAAAGACAGATTTGATGTCCAAAAACCACTAAAGAAGATTAAGTAATTTTATAAAACTTAAAAATATTTATGTCAAAATAATTTCTATAATCAAAATATGTAACATTAAAAGATAGAATTGTTAATCTGGGTCTAAAATTCCAAATTGCATAAATGAAATAAGAAAATTGGTATGGGAAAAATGATACAGAAGTAAAATTAAGCTTATAAACTTTATCTTACATATGAGATATGAAATAAAAAACTTTTTCATTCCTAGTAATTATATATTGTATTTTGAGCTTAAAGGTATACCAGTATAAATAGAGACATTATTTATGCCTTTATAATTTCTCAAAAATAGCCTATAAAATATACTTTATACTAATGAAGAGAGTAAAAATAGAATACAAAGTAGATGATAGACAACCAAAATAACACTTATGACAACCATTATAAATGGATTAAATTTCCCTATTAAAATTCAAAGACTGCCTGATTGCATTAAGAATACAAAAAATTCATGCTTTTCTAGAAGTGGCAAACATAAAGCTATGTGAACAAAATGGATTTAAAAAAATGTCTGTGTGTGAGTGTGTGTGTGTGTGTGTGTGTGTTTAGTGCCAGTCAAATATAGGGGTCTAGTAGAGATATGTTTAATTTTATATCCTAAGAAAATTATAACTTTTCAAGTTCCTATTATATCTTTTAAGAATCACATAATCTTTCACATTACTATTAATGATCTCCCTAGTGCAGAAATTAATTATTTTAATTAATAATTAATTAATATTAATAATATTAATTCAATTAATAATTAATAATATTAATTCAATTAATAATTAATAATATTAATTCAATTAATAATTAATTAATTAATTAAATTAATGATTTTCCTAGCGCAGAAATGTGCTCAAACAACAACAAAATAAAATTAGACATTATCCATAAATATTTATCAATAAAGAACAAAATATTGGGTGTGGCTAGCCCCTTTATATGTCTAAACATATTTATACATTTATACATTTATTATACATTTATACATCTAAACACATTGATACCATATGTTTATTTCCTTTCCCTCATAAATATTAGCTAAAATTATAGAAGAAAAAAGGATTTCCCAAATAAGGATAAGAGATTTGGTGGGTGAGGCATAATTGAATAAAAGATTTTAAACAGATTTTTAAATAATAGAAAGAGAAAGAGAGGGAGAGAGGGAGGAAGGAAGGAAGGAAAGGTCTGATTTCCAGAATAACCAAAGAAAAAAATTCTGGATGCAGGGTCACCAAGGTAGATAGAGGTCAGAAGACTTAAGAAAGGAGGCTTAATGAAAATCTGTTTTCTAAGTTTAGGACTTTTCGGCAACTATTTCTGTTCCCTTCCAGAAAGGCATCAGCCATCCCTAACATGAACTGCTCTAACGTTCTTCCCATGTGCCTGATACCGTCCCTACTCCTGGTAGGATATCCTTGTATGCCTCTGCATCCAGGCACATAGATGCCTCTACATGTATAAAACTGAAGCACTACTCACATAAGTGGAAGATTAAATCACATTTTTAAAGCTTTTTTCAGAATTCTGAACAGGTATCAAAAATAACTAGATATGAAATAAAAACAAGAGATGAATGGAAATAAAATCAAAACTCAAGAGTAAATGAAAAACAGAGGTAGTACAGAGAGCAAAAGACGGATTCAGTCGCCTATAATTTACATTATAGAAAGTTAAACATAAAATTATACACTCATAATCAAAAAAGGACATAGTAAAGAGGAATAATCAGAAAATAAGAAAATTCATGAAAATTAAAAATTGAGAACTCTCACTGGATATAGAAAATAATAGAAGGAAAAGAACAAAAAATTGTAAAAAAAAATCATGAAAAAATTTTAAAGATCCATTTGTGTATCTACTCCAACATATAAAGAGCTTAGAAGCTGTTATTCCTATCCTTACACCAAAAAAAAACAAAAACAAAAACAAAAAAAAACACTGTACAAACTGAAAATTAATGACTTTTATTAAACCCAAGGTAAATCACCACCAAAAATCTGGGAAGACAGGGACTTCATCTGCTTCTCAGAGAGATGCAGCTGTGATCTGATTATCTAGAGCAGAAGCTGATGGAGTCATAAACTGGTATAATACACTTAAATGTCTACTTTTGACAAACTGTAGGCTAACTGTGGACTAGTATGAGAGTGAAAAATTCTCAGGTCATAGTCTTAGGGGAGATTCCCAACTTTTATGGGATTTACACCTCCAGGGGACCCAAAGTTTCTAAGCATAAGGATCCAAGAAAAATCCCATTGTGGTTCTGCAGAGTAGTTTTTTGTTTGTTTGTTTGTTTGTTTGTTTTTGTTTGTTTGTTTTTTGCAAAGATAACAGAGTCACACCATTTGATTCACCAATTCCATGCCTAGGATTTTACTCAACTTACTTGAAAATGAGTGTCCACAAAAATACCTACATTAAGAATATTTATAGCAACTTTATTACTAAAAACTGGAAACAACCAAAAGATCTTTCAACAATCCTTCAAAGTTTGGATAAACAAACTTTGATATATCCACACAATGAGATATGACTCAGGGTAAAAAAAAAAAAAATGAACCAGTAGCTTTGAAAAGATTAAAATAAGTCACAACTACATAATATTAAATGAAAACAATCCATCAGAAAGTCCATTTATACGACATTCTGGAAAAGGAAAAATAATAGAGACAGTAAGGAGATCAATGGATACTATGAGTTCAAGGAGCAGGGCTGACTAAGTGAAGTGCAGAGGGTATTTTAAGGTAGTAAAACTATTCTGAATGAGACTGTAACGTTAGATTCATGACACTATGCATTTTCAAAATCCACATAACTTCAAAACATAAAAAGCAAATCTCAACATATATAAATTTTTAAAAAGAACAAGAATCATTATCGGGAGTGGGGAATCCCAGAATGTAATACAGTGTGACCCAAAACTGTACAGCAAAGGTATGAAACAATCACCCTGAAGGGAGGTGAAAAGTCTTTACTTAAGTAATTTTGGTAATACATGGAGTCCTCAAGAATAAAGGCAAGAAGAACCATGGATATTCTATATTCTAGTTGGTAAATCTGTTTCTCACAAAGGCAAGGATTAACAATTATGAAAACACTGTACATGGATATTCTGAATTGAACAATTAAGTAAATGAATGGTGGATGGTGAGCATCAGGCTTCAAACTGTTGGGTGGTTACAGACAAACAAAGGGAGAAGTCTAGACTGATCTATCCGGTAATGGATAGAGTTGAAAGCATTCGTATGAACACCTGTTTAACTTGCTATAGACACATATGATGGCATACAGAAGTATTTATAGGTAAGTAAGTGTGTATTTATGTTAGTATACATGTATTTCCTTTTCTGTCAGCTGGAAGGGACTAGAAAGAATGATACACAAATAGCAAGAAGAACACAAAGTACTCAGATCCTGGCTTCTAATACCATTCTCCAGTGAAAGGAACCAGGGCTCCTGAAGGGGTGGCTGATTCCAGGACTGGGGCAGGAAATACATGAGAGGAGCCCCAAGCATCTTGTAGTGGCAGAGAGTTTGGAAGTAGTCAGTGAGGGGGATGTATCAAAGGGACACAGGAATCCATAAAAGAGTTCCCTAATGCCAAAGTGATATAATTTGAGCAACACATTAAATTAGACAGTAGTAGATTAAAATCTCCAGTATAAAATATATATCCCTGAGCCCATAAAGATACCAAAATATTTTGAATAAATATATCAGGAGAACAAACTGCTCATGCAAAACAATTTCAAATAATTTATGTAGATATTCTTTCCTCACAGAGATGGAGTGTTACTCCCTACTCTTTGTGGTCTACTCATATTGACTTTTTTTCAAATAGTATGGCATGTAAAAGGAAGAAGAATTACAGTGACAAACACGACCTCAGTCAGGCGATCACAATAAACACAAACAGTGATAAGTCAGTCATGTTGACAGTATATACCTTTGATACGATGCAGCGAAAATGACACTTCACCACAGTGGTCTTCCTTTAAAAAAAAAAAAGATTTTTTATAGGTATTTGAGAGAGGGGGAGAATACGAGCAGGAGAACATGAGCAGTGGCCTGGGGAGGGGCAGTGAGAGAGGCAGAGGGACAAGCAGACTCCTCACCGATCATGGAGCCCAATGTGGGGCTCGATCCCATGACCCTGCAATTGTGACCTGAGCAGAAGTCCGACACAGCCAACTGAGCCCCTCAAGCACCCCCACAGTGGTCTTCCTTAAAAAAGAAAAAAAGAAAAATAACCCCAGGTCTAGTCATGAGAAAAACATCAGAAAAGTCCTAATTGAAGGACACTGCAAAACTACTTAACCATTACTACTCAAAACTGGCAAGATAATTCAAAACAGAGGAAGTCTGAAGAACTTTTAGAACCAAAAGGAAACATGACAACTAAACCTTATATTGTGTTCTAGATGGAATCTTGGGACAGAAAAGGGTCATTAAGTAAAATGAGGGAAATCTGAATATAATATGAACTTTAATAATAATGTATCAGTATTTATTCATTAATTGTGACAGATGCATCATACTAATATACAATATTAATAATAGGGAAGACTGTGTGGTATATGGGAACTCTCTTTACTATTTTTGTCACTTTTCAGCAGTTTAAACCTATATTAAAATGAAAAATTCTTCAAAAAATAAAAGAAAAAGAGGCACCAAAAATAAAAAAAAAAAACCCTCACTTACAACAAATACTAACATTGAGATTAAAAGACTACATTTATCCTCAGACATAATAAATAAAATGTAAGAAAAAATTGTACTACGATATTTCATTGCTAAACTTAAGAACACTGGGAGGTAAATAGAAGGTAAAAAAACTTACCTGCGAGCAAGAGCACCTCCCAACACACACATGCTGACAACAACAACAAGAGACTGGATTTCAACATAGAAATAAATATCAGAATGGAATCAACTTCTTCATGGAAATATATTTCTTAGCAGAAATACATAAAAGACTCTGATGAGATTATCTTTAAAATTTCAAAGGAAAATTATTTTCATCCTAGTATTCTACACAATCTATATTATCAATTATTTCTGACGTTAGAATACTGAAATAAATAACTAAACAAACAGACTGCAATAACTTACTTAACATTCAGTTTCTTAGGAAGTTGTTGGATGGTCTGTTGTAATAACAGGAGAGTAAATCGAATAAGAGAATCACATCTTACTTGAGCAGAAGAACTATCCATTTCACTGCATTTCTGAAACAATTTTAACAAAGTGTTAGAGAATATACCCACTATTTTACCAGTGACCTGAATAGGTAGAGAATAAAACTTAATCATTTGTTTTGCTTGATGTTCTTATAATCTTTAAGTAATAATTGAATTAAAAGGAGGATTTTTTTTTTTTTTTTTAAGGAAAATGTGATTGTGTGGGACATACTTTAGGTCATGTTGGTGTTTTCAAATAATAAGAATAAATGAATTCACTAAATGAAGAGCAAGTATCTTTAGAAGGGCATGTAATTTATTCAGTTTACACAAGATTTTTCTATTAGAGTTAATCAGGCTCGTTAATATTGTAAAAAGAATGTCAAAAATTAACATGTCATATATATAAATTCACACTGATTGTCAAACTAAAATTAAGACATCTTATTTCTATTTTAATACATTTTGGAAAGATAATTTCACCCATTTTAAAAACTACCTTTTGAATAAAGAATACAAAGTTTCTCCATTAACCTAATCTTTAACTGCTTTTTCATCCATATTTGAAGCAATCTTTCTGCAATAAAGGGGGAAACACCCTTTGTCTACCTCCCCAATAAAGATTTATATAAGAACTTTTTCTTTTTTCCCATTTTCTTCTCTGTAACAGATGTGCCTTCTCAAAATACCCCACAGGAATGGTTTGAGCATGATAACAACCAACAGGCTGCTGCTTTGTATTCCTTTCCTAGACTAATTATAACAGAAGCTGGAAAATCTGCTTTGCCTCAAACTTTACACATGAAAAATAAAATAGGTTCAGAATAAAGATTTTATGCTCTTATCCTAAGGAAAAAGGGTGGGGGCTGAGTCAGTGGAGCTACAATAAACAACAAGTACTAAAAGAGGGTCTTTTGAAGCTTTTATTCATTTCTCACTGTGCTATAGCAGAATTTAGGAGAAAAGTTTCGTAAAACTATAAAAAAACTTAGTTCTTCAAAGAGGTTTAAATAGAGAACAGAAATGACGAAAATAAAAAAGGATAGCCTGTAAATCGAAAAAAGCTCAGGTGTGGAAGATTTTCAAAGTAATTGCATATTAATTTCATAATGTCTTCAGACATAATGTCTTCAGAATATTTAAATTTTATGCAAATATGATAAAGAAAACATTTTGCTTTCACTATAAAGTACTTTTATTTATCTACTTCAAATTACTACCATCATTTCATTTAAAAAATACTTTTGAAAGTTCTCCCACATTATAATGCACAATAAATTATATGATATTCATTCTACTAACCATTCCTTAAGGTGCAACTCAGAAAATATATTTATTACTTCTGATTCATTATCTTCACTGTCTGTTGGAATTATTAGTTTTGTATCTCTGGCTCTGCTTTGAAATTATCATTTTTTTTCCTGACAGGAAATTTTACCTGGGATGGCATATGAAAAAGAAAAATTGTTTTCATTTTTATTACTGGGACACTTTTCTCAAATACTCATGTTTCCGTTATTTTGTTGAAATTGGATGGTGGAAGAGGATGTGTTGTTATATTAAAACATTCTCAATGTAAATCATGAATTACCTGTTATTAAGGCCCAGGTGTAAAATAATACCTTTAGATTTTGATACAGACTTAGAAAGGATACAAATTGTAATTAGTAGAAAGAGTAAGATAATATAGTAGTAAACTTGAAAATTTGGAGCACAAATATTGTTCATTCTAGAGAAACATCATTCACTAGTAGTATTTTCACACATTATGAATACATCATTTATGCATTAATTTATACACTAACTTGGAAAAATTTCTGCTGTGGAATTTCTAAAGTAGTTAATAAAAGCCTCTGGACATAATAATATACTATGGCCTATGACATCTTGAAAATACAGTTGACCCTTGAACACATGGGTTTGAACCATGTGATCCACTTATACATGAATTTTTTGTGATACGGTATTGTAAATGTAGCTTTTTTCTTTTTTGATGTTAATATTTTCTTTTCTCTTTATTATAAAAAATATGATATGTAATGCATAAAAAACAAAATATGTGTAATTGGGAAGGCTTCCAGTCAACAGTAGACTATTACCAGTGTTAAGTTTTTGAGGAATCAAAAGTTATATGCATATTTTTTACTATGCTGGGGGGTCAGCACCCCTAACCCTCATGTTGTTCAAGGTTCAGCAGTCTATAATTAACTCATATATTAGCCCACTCCAGGAGAATATGTGGGGTGAAAATGAGATGAACAGCAATAATTATTCACACCTACAAAAATAAAATTTTCTTGCAAAGACCATGAGACAGATTGCATATGGGCAATTAATGGAACTCAAATTTATAAACAACATTAACCCTTTTCTCATTAGAATTTAGAAAACATTATAGATTTATGGTTTTGTTTCATAACACTTTCTTTTCTTTGCATTTTTCCTCAGTAAAGACTTTTTGAAATTTTTTGATTAATTTCTTCCTGTTTTCTCTAAACTAAGTGGAAAAGTTTTTATTCA
Organism: Enhydra lutris kenyoni; assembly: GCF_002288905.1. Classification (NCBI taxonomy): domain Eukaryota; kingdom Metazoa; phylum Chordata; class Mammalia; order Carnivora; family Mustelidae; genus Enhydra; species Enhydra lutris. The sequence goes on along the minus strand of NW_019154100.1, from coordinate 36,719,351 downwards.
TGCCCAACCCTGAAGAGTAAAGGGAAGAATTAGCCCTAAAGATCAGAAGTCTGAGTCATGAGGAGACCATTATTAGGAGAATGTTAAACTCGTGGCAGAATCACAAGGGCCTGGTGGTGGGAATCACCATCTTTCCATGAGCTCTTTGTGCCAGTTCATTGAGGACATTTGAGAGTGTGTGTGAGTAGGAATATACATGATTTCCTCCCTCTTTCCTGAGGCATTGAGAACTGACGTAGACCTAAAAGCTGGTCATAATGTTTATTAAATCCAAGAAAAATGTTAGTTTTTTTAATTTGTAATTTCATTCTCACCTCACAACTAACTGAAATACTATTAGTATCTAAATTGTCCTCATTTTATATATTAAAAACATCAGATGTAGATAATAGCCATTTGTTTAAAATAGTAAAGGACACTAAGGTCTCACAGTCCTCAAGGGAATAGTCTATTTCTAGACATTGCACTGATTGAAAAATGCCCCACAGTTCATATTTCTTTAACTCCAACTACTCTTTTTTAATCAAATGCTTAGAAAAGTCATATTTAATAGACTTCTTCAGAATAACTCTGTATGTAACCTTATAATCAACTACAAAAATAATTTTAGTCTAAGGATTCAATTTTAAATGAATGGCAAAATAACTCATCCATTAAAGTATGTGTCTAAACGTCCAGAGTATTGATTTCTAACAGAATTGATTACATTTTGTATATTAACTCAAAAAGATATTTATCTGCTCCAAATTCTTCTCAATAGCTCAGTGAGATCATTTTCTGGATAAATAATAATGAATCCCATTATTTTTTCCAAATAAGCATAGTTTCCAGTGATTTGGTCAACGATTTTAGAAAAATTTAAAGATTACACTTCTAAAAGTAAATGTTCTGCACTAGTCTATAAAACTCTAAGAAGTTGGCATTACCAATTTAAGTATTCATACACAACTAGAAATGTGTTTAATTGTTTTACAAACTGTTATTAAAAACTGTGAGGCTGGGAGTTCTGAAGACTAAAATGGAGCATTTTGAAACTTAAATTGAAATCATATTATAAGTTGAGGAATGGAAAATGAAAGTCTATGGACCAGAATTTTTAATTTTTTAAGTAAAGCTCTATGCCCAACGTGGGGCTTGAACTTAGGACCATGAAGATCAATAGTTGCATGCTCTACCAACTGAGCCAGCCAGGAGCCCCTGGATCTGGAGTTTTATAGTTTTATAGTTTTTAAGGATATATACACAAGCACCACAATTCTAGGCTCAAAAAACTGGTAAAAAGACTAGAAACAGAAAATAAACCAATAATTATCATGAGTTTGGCAATAAATCTAAATTATTTGAATACATCATTAAAACAAACAACACCAAAATTTAGACAAACACCATTTCCACAAAGACCAAAAGAATTAAGTAAAAATGGAACAAAATCTACACTAGCCAAAGGCTTTTCTCAAAAAAAAAAGCAGAAATCAAAATATAAATAGAAATCAAAGTATAATCTGAAATAAATCTACTAAATGGAGCTTTTATTACTTGAGAGACAAAAGTTATGACAAAGGATAGTTATATGCAATTAACACATGTAAATGAGTCATTTAACTCAGAGAAAACCTAAAAATTTTAATACTATTTCCTCAGTATTTAATAGTTAAGCAGAAAAATCAAAGACATAGATAAATTAAGTTAAATAATTAAATGTTAAAGATGATATAATAATTATGTTTCAAAATTTCACCTTTCAATGAAAGGATAAATCTTTTTATAGTATCATTAAGCATTTACAATAAATTATCATATGGTGACCGTAAAGAAAATTTCTTTAGACTCTGAAAATCAGAAACTCTAAAACAAAGCTTTTGGGAAACAAATGAAGATGAGCAATCAAGTTAAATACAGAAACATATGAATTATAAAAGCAGGAAATAATAAAATGAGTAAGTAACTGCAAGGGCTATGTCTTTGTTAAGTAATAAATCAGACAAGTAATATTCAAAAGTCAATGAAAAAGGAGATAACATGAGTACATATATAAATTCGAAGTAGAATAGACAATATTATAAGAAAATACTGTGCGCAATTCTAAAACAAACAAAAATTGGGGCATAATTTTTCCATGAGAAAAGAAAGGTCTAAAAAGAAAATTCTAAAGCTATAAAATTCAAACTGTTATAAATAACACTAATTCCATAGAGTTTTATTCATGAGCACTTTAAATTTTTCAACTCCACAGAAATAGTTTTCTTACATATTTAAAATACTATTACACTGAAAATAAAAAAATCAGAGCATTCAAACACAATGGGATAAACTTAAAATGATAACTGATTTGCAGAAAAAGGAATCAATAGATTTTAATAAGAATTATAAAGGAGAATTGAATAAATGTAAAAAAAAAAAACCTGGCATCTTTTCATATGCAATTCAATATTAATGTTATTTCTTCAAGTTAATGCATATAACTAAAGCTATTGCAGTTCTACAATTTTTTGAGATATTTTAAAACATAAAAGAATATGTTTTAAAAAGGAATAATGAAATGCAGAAACAAAAGTACATCCACTAAAGACATGGTAGTTTTTTTTTTTTTAATAAAGTTGGAATGTAAATCAGTAGAGAGTTATTAAAAGCTGTAATTGGTGGCATATTTGGTCAAATATTTTTGGAAGACATCATTATATCCACATTCTCAAAAACCAAGTGAATAATTTCAAATTAAAATAGAAATAGGTTTGCCTAATAAAATACAGTACACACAATTTAATTAGAATTTCTGATAATCAACAGAAGTTTTCAATATAATATATCCTATGCAAAAAAGTAATTATCAGCTTTTTATCTGAGGATTTAACAGTGTCATATTTTTTATTTTCTAAATCTGGCAGCTATAGAGACAAGTTAAAAAAAATAGACATTATAAAAGAATCAGAATTTTAAAAAACTAAAGAATAAAAGCAAGAGAAAGATTCATGAAAGTAATATATTTGACCAACTAATCATTTTCTAAGAGACATTTTTAAGTGGTATATCCTATAGTTACTAAGCAGGAAAGTTAATAATTTAAATAATTTTTAATGTCACTCTTTCAAATCATTAAGAAAAGTATCCAAGTAGACAAAAGAGATGATAAAGTAATTCATTAAAAAATACTTAATGCTAATAAAGATGATTAATCTTCCATTTCATTCATAATTGTAGAAATCAAAATTTAATTTTTAATTTGAACAATTGTATTACTTAGGTACACTTGCAGTACTAAATGTTATATAGACACACCTGAGGGAGAACAGCCTTTGTCCTTTTTGTCCCTGATTCCTGACATCTGTATCCTCCTTACAGGGCCTGGGCTTAACAGCTCTTACTTACCCTACTCTAGGCTCCATCAGCTAGCTGGTTTTTGCACAGAACACCTCTACAGTGCGTTCTCAGATCCAGGCTACCAGTCTATTACTCCCTTGACAAGGGCCTATTCTATTTGCATTTCACAAAGGAGAGGATTTGTCATCCAGCAAACACCCACTCCAATTCAATAACGACCTGGGGAAGGGGGTGTGGTGGCACTTTTAAAATGCAGATGCCTAGATCCTCAGACCAATTAAATCAGGATATCTGGGAGTGGGACCAGAATATCAGTGTTTTAAAAAACTCTCCTAATAATTCTAATGTGGAGTCAGTGTTGAACTTCTGACAAAGAAGAAAAATATAAAAAATTTTCACAAGGTGCCTTCTGAAACATGACATAACACATACAAGAAAAAGAATGATGGACATCAGCATATGAAAATTGTCAAGTTTTATATGATAAAATATTCTGGAAAAATTCCCAGTGACCTACATTGCAGAAAATGTTGAAAAAATATTTAAAGACAGGAGCACCTGGGAGGCTCAGTTGATTAAGCATCCAACTCTTGATTTCAGCTCAGGACATGATCTCATGGTCGTGAGATTAAGCCTATTATCAGACTCCACGATGAGCATGGAGTCTGCTTGGTCTCTCTCTCCCTCTCTCTCTGCCCTTCTTCCCCCCTTCCCCTCTCTAAAAATAAATGAATGAATGAATGAATAAATAAATTCAAATGAGTAGATTTAGAATATTAAATATATATATTTAAAGACAAAGGTTCAAGGACCTTACTTTCAAATAATTTCTGTAATATTTTCAATAGGAAAAGAAAAACAATATAATAGAAAAACAGCAAATGATCTCAATGAAAAATTTACCAAACAAAATATGCCCAATGAACACTAAATCTCACAAATAATCCAGAAAATATAAATTAAAATGAGAAAGTTCTTCGCCTCATAAAGAGACTCATAATATTCAGGGTAAGTATCCTGAAATATTGTTGGTGAATGCACAAATCATGTCTTTTCGAGACAAATTTAACACTTTCCACACAGCTTAAATATTTGGTCCAGCAGTTCATATGTACAAAGATAAATGTAGAATGACAGTCACTCAAACAGTGAAATAGTAAAAATATGGAAACGAAATAAATGGCACACACAAAATCTAATGACCTAATAAACAACTTCAGCCTTTATTGTGTCTGGATAGGAAAGGCTATGGTGTAGTAATAAACATCCCCAAACCTTAGTGGCTTTTAACACAAAGGTTTATTTCTAACTCATGCCTCACTGAGGCAGAGGGAACAGACCTAGCAATTAAATACCCTGGCCGGAGGCATCTGGGTGGCTCAGTGGGGTCAAGCATTTGCCTTTGGCTCAGGTCATGATCCCAGGGTTCCACTGGGCTCCCTGCTCAGCAGGAAGTCTGCTTCTCTCTCTCTCTCTCTCTCTCCCCTACCCTGCTCATGTCTCTATCTCAAAAAAGTAGATAAAATCTTTTTTTTTTTTTAAAAAAAAAAACAAACAAATAAGTAAATAAATCAAGATCCTGGCCAAGAAGTGGCATATGTTTATTCTACTAATAGAATGTGGTGGCGCTTTATTTACAGTGAAGGAAATACTGATAAAATGTTACACAGTATCAACCTGTACAACAAGGTGGGTAGCACAGTGATAGTTGTGTATGTGTGTGTGTGTGTGTGTGTGTGTCGATGTGTTTACATCTGTGGAGCACTGTACTAGATGGCTCATTTCCTGCTGTCCCCCTAGTGATGGCTAGGCCCAGATCCCTCTCTTAGGCTTACAAAGAGAAACAGAAAAGTAACTCTGAAAATATTATCTCCGCTCAAAATCTTCTCCTGAACCTGCTCTATAAGGAGAGGACCAGGGCTTTATAGGAAAGATGGTTTTAGTGATGGGACATATTAGGGGTGAGAGGGTACTTTCTCCCCTCTCAGCAGGGGATGGTGTTGGAGTCCCACTTAGCTCAAAGCAAAATGAAGGGACAGCTTTAGGAAATTGGCTGGTGGATACTGAGAGTGGTTTTCTACCAAGATGAGCACTGTCTTCCCTCCCACTGTATGCTTGCTCAGATGCTGACACAGGCCTCTCTTTTCTGGCCAAAACAGCAAAACATTGTGATGGGATCTCTACAAAAACTAGACCTCTCTTTCTGGAGTTTGGGAGTAACTGAATTTTCAGACTGGAGACTACATTTTGTGTGAGGTTTCTGAAGGCAGAGGTTTTTGAGAGTAGCCACCAACAGGCTGAAAAAGATCTTTGGGATAGGATGTCTGAGAGGAGGACAGCAGGCTCCCATAATCAGTCTCTGTACTTCCTGGAGAAGAAACAGGGTTTCACAAAGAAGCATGGAGCCTAGGGTAGGGTAAGAGCTATTCAAGCCCAGGCCCTGTACAGAGGATAGAGATGTAAATCAGGGACAAAAAGGACAAAGGGCATTCTCCCTCAGGTATTTCTATATGACATCTAGGATTGCAAGTGAGGTTAAAATCCTTCTCAGGAAATCATATGCATTGTGAACTCATAAACCACAAACCAGTAGAGGCCAACTGTGAGGAAAAAAACCTGAGGGAAACAGGACAAACCTACATGAGCCTGGGGACTTCTCCTACTACCGGTGGTGAGTTCCCATTCACAGGAAACCCCTCATCCCCACCTTTCCTCTTCCCCGTTCCATTCCCAGATGGTCAAGACCCAGAGAGTTGGGGCTTCTAGTGAAAGAACAGTCTCTTTTCTTTTCTTTTCTTTTTCTTTTCTTTCCAATTTCAAGTCCTACGACCTCTCCCTCTCCACCCATGAGAAAAGGAAAAGAAAATACAAGTGAGGAATGCTGGAGAAAGGAAAGCTGTTGAATTCGATATTAGAATCTTAATATGTACTGAATACTGACTTAAACTATAATAAGTAAAAGTAGTCAGAAATTTAAGGGAAGAGGTACTTGACAGAGGGGATGTGAATACATCCTTTATGAAGATAGAAGCCATAAAATTAAAACCCTATTATGTTTTATCGATTGAATTATGACTCTTCGATAAACAGGTTACCCATAGGTAGAATGATTACATGTTTATATGTTCATAGAAAATATCTGGCAAGTTACATATTAAATTGTTAACAGTTGTTGGTTATCTCTAAGAAACAAGATTGAAGACAGTGGTATTGTAAAGGGAAACTTCTGTATTTTTAGGTTGTAAGACTGTCTTATAGACCTTTTTATAACAAAATATAATAAAATATATCAATTCTATGATTACAGGTTAATAAGAAATGACTTCACAAATTCAGTTGCATTATGTTCAAAATTACTGTATGCCTATGGAAGGAATGGAATAAACTCTGTCGTGCTTTTCAGAAATAGTTGGGTTTCTTTACATTTAAATATTCATTAGTGTAGTAGAAAGGGGATAATTCTACAAACTAACACTGGTCATGTCTTAGCTAACACATTCTGTTTCCACTGCTTAGAAAGGATGAGAATTTTTGCTTATAATTGCCTTGTCATAAATGGCCACCTCTCAATTATATGTGGTAATGACAGCCAAAAACTGCATGGATGATTAAAAGCCAGAGAGAATACCCTCATGTAAGTTTTAGGTAGTATTTTCAATCTTTCTTTCCATGTAAGCTCTTCGCAGTACTATAAGCAACTACAAACATAAACTGGTTCAGGTTTTACAGCCTGTCATCCTCCTCCTACACTGTGATAGACCTACTGACACGAAGTGAAATGAGTGACAAGTAGTCATCAACAGAAAGGAGGAGCGGGTGGGGCGGTGCTCTAGGAGTTCAGTGCCATGTCGTCAGGATATGAAACTCAAAAGTGAAATATAAAACGTTAATTGTCCTGAATTTATGTGACTCTATTTCTCAAATAAATGGTAGGCAGATGTCAATAGCTCACTTAACATTTTATTACTAAGGCAGTTCTCTGTTTACCCACAGCTACTCATATCCCTTTCGTCAATTATGGCATTACACTGCATGAAGATGTTTTAATGATGGCAAACTTGATAAATGCACACTATTTTTATTATTGCCTCTATCTTCCATCAATTCAGTTATATCAATTCCAGCCCATATAAAATCAACCATGGGCTGTTAAAATGGTTTTTTAAGAGAGGAGCATATTCAGTGAAATGAAAACAGTGTCTTGATAATTGTCTCTTAGCACTAGGACATTCTTTTCTAGTGGTGGCAGCTGCTCTCTCCTTCTGTCTCTTATTCTGTTGACTAACTGGGCTTAACTGTAGTGACTAACGCATCTACCCTCACTGACTTCTCCTCAATTCCCAGTGCTTACTGGTATTTCCTGTCCTTTGTTTCTCATTCTCTTTTTTCAGGTATTAGAAATACTGGAGTTCTATTTTCTTTGGTTCCTCATAGAAATAGAGTTATATTTCCTACTTTGGAGCGTGTAAAAAGGCCACTCTCTTCTATTTGCTGTGGTTTCTTTTAAAAATCCCAGCCAACTCTTATTCAGCTCTCCAGTAAAGTTTTGATTCCCCTCCCTGCCAACCAAATGTCCTTTTACAAGATTATACTGCTGTCAGGATTAACTCAAAAGTCCTATCCTTAGATACTAATGGAGCTAAATTTTAAGGTACTGCTTTTCTCTTACTTCTTGTGCTGTCTTCAAAAACCTCAACCTCAATCTGAACTCTATTGGTTTGAGGGTCCAATGTATCACATTTAAATACCCTATTCCATTCAACAACCTTATGTTTTCAAAAAAGGATAAGTCACTTAAGAATTACTGATATTTAAGGAATGCATCTCTTATTATTCTATCAATCACAAAATTAAACATTCTAATAAAGTGCGGTTTCCAGGAAGAATATAATCTGCTACAGTCCTTTCTAGATTTTATTTTATTTTTAATGACCTTCCCTGATCACCTGATGTGTGAAACACAAGAGATAACTCTCCAACAGCATATTTTATCTAAATAAACATCGGTGTAGCCATTTTGTTGAAAAAGTATACCCTATGGATGTAAACAAAACATAATTTTATTTTTAAATTTTATTCAGTGGGGTGGCTTATTTTTCCTTCCACTGGATGAAATGTGTGCTCTATGAGTTTTGGGCTAAATCTAGAGTAATAAATTGTTCAAGATATATCTCAAGTTATAAAACATGGCCTCAATTTAGAAGTTAGAAGTGTCCAGTGTAAGATATTAATCAATATTTCAATCTTCATCCAAAGCATGATGATAGTTCTTTCTCTCTCTCTCTCTCTCTCTCTCTCTCTCACACACACACACACACACACATATACACGTCTTATAAAATCTTTTGCCTTCTCCAAATTTAATACCTTTTTTATGCCCTTGCCTGAGGGGTTCCTGAGAATCTTGAATCCAAATCTTTTTTCTTTCTCTTTATAATACTGACCTGATGCCTTCAGTGGCAATTACTGCTTCTTGGTGCCTAAGCTGAAATTTCAGTTTTGACATCCTCTTACACTGACATTTTTAATGGCTCAGAAAAACTCCTTCACAAGTTCACTGCTTCCTATCTCAAATATCAAGAGAAATTTTCCTTACTTTCCTTAATACAAAGATATAACTCATGCCAACTTAGCCAAAAAGGTAAATGGCTTATGCAAGAAAATCTATTAATTCAGGTACACCAAATCCTTCACAGATTGTCCAGAGTTACTTATTAGCTTCATATTCAAACATGAAAACTACATATTTGGCCTGAAAAAGCTGTCAAGAGGAATGACCTACCTAAATGTTGAGAGAAAGAAATTCAAATTCATGGCTTGTGATATGTCAAATATTAAATAAGAGCATATTAAGAAAATTAGTAGAGAGCTTGACTATCTAAACTGAGCCAAATATCCTCAAAACAATCACAAATTCTAGGTGGACTACACTGATGAAAATAGTACAAAATTCAACCAGCCTTCTGAACTTGAAGTTCAGAGAAAATATAAAACAAGTACTACATCCCCGAAGTCAAAATAAAAATCAATGTTGGTCAGTTACCGATTAAACAAAGTTTGCCTTATAACAAGGATTTGACAATCAAAAACTCAGAAGTTTAGTAATGGAAGACTTCTTAGCGAAGAACTAAATAGATCAGTACAACTGGACCCAGATATGTGTTTTCAGACACGAAAATGAAGACTTAACAATTTCCCAATTGCTACCAAAGCTTTTTTAACATTAGATACTTGATAAACTGACGTGTTAATATTCTGGGATGAGACTGACATTTGTTTTTTTAGTAAATGAGCTTGTTTTAGCCAGGGTCTTTTGGTTTGAAGGAAAAAGAAATGCCATTCAAAAAGGGTAGGGTATTGTTTTTGGTTTTGTTTATTTGTTTGTTTGTTTGTTTTAAGATAGAATCTGAGGGAACCCAGGAGGAGAAAGTTTGGGCTTCAGATAAACTGGAATCAAGGCATGGCAAGTCTTGTACCAAAGAACTCACAATAATGTGAATTTCTGATTCTCTTTTCAGGTGTGTGCCATTCTTCTTGCTCAACCAATGAACTGTCTTCTTTTGCCCTTTGCACATGGACCACTGAAACCACTGGTGCTGACATTAAACTACTCTGCCTCTGCTAAGAACCATTCATCTCCCCTATAAACTATCTGGTAGGTTCATCCTAGCCCCTCTGGTCCAAACTGGTATTGACAGAGACAGATTTTGTGATACAGTTTCCCCTTCTAGGAATGTAGCTATTATTGTTTTGATTTTATATTGTTAGATTTGAGGGAGATCTTACAATGTAATTATTTCAGTACTTGTCTTTTACTGCAATAGTCCTAGGGTAAGAGTTTCACAAATGCACGTTAAGGAATGGAATGCAAAAGACTAACATGTCACTTGTTTTACCAATATCCCTCTCTGTTCTTTTCTGGAACAGCTGGATTTTAAATGTGCACCACCTCTCACTCAACTAGGGTTGAACAGGAAAACTGCGTCTGGGCAGCAGAAGTAGACTCTCCTTAATCCAAGAAGAACTGTTCATGTAAAATAGTTTTTCCAGAACCAGTTGAAAATATGAAAAGATTAGTCCTGATATGTTGTTACTCCTCTGCCCAAATTTAATAATTAGGATTCTCCTAGTTAAATTGATACAGAAATGAGGAAATGCATATGAGGGCCTTTACCACACAAAGGGCTCAATAACAGGTATTTAGAATATATAATTTGAATTAATATGATTTCTACATGGCATTGCACATATCTCACCTTCTATTCAAACCTCAGTTTCTTATTTTTCCATATGACCAATGCCCAGCATGTGCTTTCTTCCTGCTATCCATCTCTGTGTTTTTCCATATGGGGGATGTTGTAATTTGAAGACACAATTCCATTTAGCTTCAATGAGTCTGTCTCTCTAGGCTATACTGGGAAAACCTGAACTCTTCGGGGAGTGAACAGAGAGTACTTAAGTACTAGGTCTCTTAGCCCAAACCCTTCCCTTACCCCCTTGTGTCTATTTTCTGGCACATGAGCTTTCCCAGAGTAAAGATCCATCCGTCTTCTGGGTTCATTTCTCCTCTTGCATGACCCTTCACTCAGTTAATGATTCATGTCTTATGCTCTGCAACCCCCCAATAACATCCTAATCATAGAGTCAAGCAGCTATAGAAATTATATTCAAGAGACTTTGATCCACCTAGGTTGTATTAAATCTGTTTGTGTCATATGAAGCCTGAGAGAGGTACTGATTGCTGCTTCCAGAAACATATCTCCTCTCAAAAACACTATTATTTTATTATTAATTATTATTATTAACAAAATTATTATTATTATATTATTTGTAGTAGTATTATAGCAAAACACAACAGGCATCAGGACTTCGGGTTTAACAGACCAATATTAATCTGCAACTCCACTTTCCTCTTTTTTTTTTGAAGGATAAAGTTTCCATCATCTTAAAAGTTTCCAACAAAACATATTTATTTCCCTCTGCACTGATTCTGCCTTAAAAATGCAAATTCTACACTAATTAGTTCATTAATTCAACAAACATTTGAGTTCCTTGGAAGACCAAGGAAAAGGGAAAAATATGAATAAGACACTTTCTCTGCATTCAAAGAGTAAAGAAGATATGTAAACAAATAATGGCAAGACAGAATAATATATGCTAGAATAGAGTTTGTACTCGACAGCAAGTGGTAGTATAATGGATAAAGAGAAAGTTTCTATCCAAAAGATTCTGATCAGAGTGTATAACAAACAAATTAGTACTCACAAGTACTTAAGCCACCTCCTTTAAAATATGATTAAGAAAATAAAGAAAAAAAAAAGGGGGCACCTGGGTGGCTCAGTGGATTAAGCCGCTGCCTTCGGCTCGGGTCATGATCTCAGGGTCGTGGGATCGAGTCCCGCATCGGGCTCTCTGCTTAGCGGGGTGCCTGCTTCCCTCTCTCTCTCTCTCTCTGCCTGCCTCTCCGTCTACTTGTGATCTCTCTCTGTCAAATAAATAAATAAATAAAAATCTTAAAAAAAAAAAAAGAAAAAAATATGAATTAAGTCCTCTCTGGATATGCTTTAATTACTTCAAGTCCCTGAGTAACAATCAATCATCAATTAAGTAGCATTATGTCCCACATGCATAGCATGATTTTAGAAGCTATGGAAAACACAGAATATTTTCAAAGCACAATCTCTGTCCAAAAAAGTTTATATAGTCCAGCACATTCAGTAAATTAAAGTATATTTATATCATTGAGAATAGGTATTTCTAACTCAGCTGGCCTGGTTAGATTTTTTTGCTTATGAAATGATTACAATAAGAACATACTTAGATGATTTTAATTTGAATATTCTACTTAGCTTACTGCCAGATATCTTGACCATGCTCTACTTGAAAAAGTTCCCCCTGAACCTCACAAATGCTTTTAAGCCAAAACCAAAACCAAAACAAACTAACACACAAAAAAACCACAAACAACCCAACAAAAACCAGAAGAGGGCCAGGTCTAATGATTCAAACTACTCTGTACAATACCCAGACCAAGCTAGTAAGGAAGAAAGAACAGAGTGGTATACACAGAAAGGTATCAGAATTTAGAGAAAGCTAAATAAGAAATGCAGAATAAAGTAGAAAAAAGGATGGTTCCACCACTTCATGTGGATAAGGATTTTTCAGTAATCTCAGGAAATGGAGATTTGGAAAATTATATCAGAGACCCACACCATTTTATCTTTTGTGATAATACTAGTAGTCACAGCAACTTTAGGTACCAACTTTGGAATGCCTACTACATTTCAAACTCTGGGAATTAGCAGGCAGCTAAAGCAGTCAGAATTGTGCTTTAGAAAGATATGGGAGGAACCAGGCTATAGAAAGGCTATTGAAACCAGGCTATCGAAAGGTCAGGAGAAAGCCAGAAAAAAAGGAAGAAATTTTCATCATTAAGAGCAAACAGTAGCATGGAGTAGGGGACAAGAGTTGAGTTGGAGGAAAGTGAACAAGTTCAAGAAATGACTAAAAGGTAAAACTGAAAATATATGAATTGACTAGTCATAGTTCCCCACAGCACAGAAAGAGAAAAGATGGCTTTCTATAGTTTTGTCTTGAGTAGCTGTGTAGATGTTCTAGGAGAAAGCTGAATGAGAACTCAACAGACAGCTGGTTTGTGGACCCTGAGCTCAGGAGGCAATTTTGGATATGAGATTTGAAATTCATCATTACTAAAATTATTTTTTTAAAGATTTTATGTATTTATTTGACAGAGAAAGACTCAGCGATAGAGGGTACACAAGCAGGGGGAGTGGGAGAGGGAGAAGCAGACTTCAAGCTGAGCAGGGAACCCGATGTGGGTCTCAATCCCAGGACCCTGAGATCATCACCTGAGCCGAAGGCAGATGCTTAATGACTGAGCTGCCCAGGCACCCCTACTTAAATTACTTTTGATATTAGGAGAGTAGACCAGACCACTGGTCTGCATATGATGCAAATAGGGTAAAAAGAGCTCATGTAATTTTATTTCATCTTGAAGGTAATCTGTGAAGTAGGTTTAACAGACTCATTTTGCAGTTGACAAATTGAAGCTCTGTTCATGAGTTAGTAAGTGATTACTTTGGGACCTGATCCCCATATATGTTTGATTCCAAAGCCCACAATTTCATCTGTAAACTAGACTACAATTTAATGCTTGTAATTATGATTGTTAACTTATATAGTATAGCATGTATATAATCCTTATGCTGTAGTTTATAGTCTGTAAATGCATACTCAATTATTTTCTTTTCATCATAAAGTTTTGAATAAAAACTCAGGTTTTATATAGCTAAATATCTGACCTAAGAATTTATGCCTATTTCAATAAAATTATTAGTAACAAGATAGACATAACCGCTATTACTTTATAAGGATTTATCCCTTGTTGTACCCTACATATTGAGCATACACACACATACATACACACACAACCATCACCTTTGCTTAGCTTAAAAAGAATGAAAGACTTTTAATGGAAATTTACACATAACTGGAAGAAAGAGGTAACTCTTACAAAGAAGTAATGAACAAACTCAGTAACAACTGACCAGGATCGTGTTAATATTCCCCTCTGCTTGTCTGAAGTTTTGACAGGTTTCTCCCTGACTATAGGCCCCTGACTTCCCTTTTCTTAGGGCATTACTTTGTCAAACCTGCAATGTGATGTCTTTCTCTGCTTTCTTAAGCATACATAAATCCTCTCCCAGCTTTTTGGGGCAGTTTTACAATCCATGAAATGTCTTTGTCAGGAGGCTGGGAAACATCTCTTTAGAATATCAACACTGGGGGTGCCTGGGTGGCTCAGTCAGTTAAGTGTCCATTCTGACACTTGATTTCAGCTCAGGCCATAATATCAGGGTCTTGAGATCAAGCCCCCATCAGGCGCTATACTCAGTGTGGAGTCTGCTTGAGATTCTCTCCCTCTGCCTCTGCCACTCCCCGTGCTTGCGGTGTCTCTCTCTTAAAATGAATAACTAAAATCTTTTAAAAATTAAAAAGATAAAATAAAATGTAAACACTGAAGGAGAGAGAGCACATCTCTCTTGTAGTCTCTGTGGAAGAATAATAGCTTCAGTGGGTGTTGACTGCCAAACATAGATAACTCAATCACAGGTAAAAGCATTTGCAAACTCAGGAGCAACTCAACACCCCACCCTCCCATTCCTGTCTCCCATTTCCACTGCCTCTAGTATTTTTCTACTAGCTCATCCAGCACTTAAAAAGTCTTTCTCCTTTCATTTCACTGGAATTGAGTTTACTCTCTCTATTTCGATAATCTTGAATAAAGTCTTCCTTCCTTCCTTGAGTTTACTCTCTCTCTCTTATTTCAATAATCTTGAATAAAGTCTTCCTTACTTTCCTAACTTTGTCTGGTGCAGTCTTTACTTTGCCATGAAGTGGTTTATTTTGTTTGTTTTTCTTTTTGTTTTCTGTTTGTTTTTTAAGATTTTATTTATATATTTGACTGAGAGAGAGACAGAGAGATCACAAGTAGGCCGCGAGGTAGGCAGAGAGAGAGGGGGAAGCAGGCTCCCCGCCAGTAAAGAGCCGGATGCGGGGCTTGATCCCGGAACCCTGAGATGATGACCTGAGCTGAAGGCAGAGGTTTAACCCACTGAGCCACCCAGGCGCCCCCGACATGAAGTTTTAAACAGAACTGCAAATCAAGGATAGCCAGAAGAGTCAAAGGGGCCCTAAAGGAGAAGGGGGGACTGCTACAGCCCTGGAATCGCAGGTGAGCTTTAGCTTTTAAAACAAAAATGGAGGGAAAAAAAAGGAAAGCACTTCCTAATTAATGAAAAAGATCAAAGTAAAAGTTCAAAGGTATAAATGAGCAAGCCAAATCCACAGAACAGTGAAGAAAAAAGGTATTCTAAAGCAGAGAGGTGCTTCTCCAGTCACTAGATGTCAGCAGCAGTCCCCCAGCTGTAGAAACCAAAAATGGGTCGGGACTTTGCCAAATGTCCATAGGGAAGCAAAATCACCCTGATTGAGAATGACTGGAATAGACTGAAATAAAACCTATATATGCACATAGTTATTGTGTTCCCTCCAAAGGACCCAATTTTCATATCGAAGAGTTTATACCTCACAAAGCTTAGTAGTTCTCCAAATGATCTATTTCCGTAAGTAATATGTGGCCTATGGAAAACATAAATGTGAAGTATGACAATTACTTAATGGAAGTTCATTCACCTGCTGGCACAGTCAAGAAAAATAGAGACCTGCCAGTTATTTTGTTCACTCATCTCTGTGCTCCTGAAAGCAGATGACTGGGTCAAATGAATATTTTCACTAATTCTATGTGAGTTTGATTCTGTTTGACTCTGGACCCACAGAGTCAGAAATACATCCACACTTGAAAACTTATCAGAAAGTATGTGTGCAGCAGAAGTGAGTTTATAGTTGTCAAAGCTCTACAAATTTTTTTCAGGGATTTTTTGCAGTCACTTCTTCTGAGTCACTTATTTTTACTTTTGAGGTATTCAGGCTCCATTCTGATTAGGTGTGGACTTATCTTACTCCCCTAGGATTCCCTTTTGTTTCAAATCAGACAGCCTGACTGGTATAAAGAGCATCCTAACGGAGATTTAACTTTGCCTACCACCTCTGTTTACCAGGATAGCTTAGAAAAAATCTCAATACCAAAAGGTTTGTCTCTGCTAGTGTTTAATCTTCTTGCCCTGAAATACTGGTTTATCAGATGAATATATCTATAAAATGGTTCTATATTGCTTTAACAAAGTTTATCTGTAAATTTTTGAATGACATCAGAAATTCAGTCATGATAAGAATAAAACCCTCAGATATTTGTAGTTCAAATTTTGATTTTTAAAAGCTTTCCTTTTGCTAAGTGTAGTCTACAGTAATGTTTCACTCTGAATAATAGCCTAACCTTTGCCAGAAATTAATGTCAATGTCATTAAATTGGCTGTACAGCTAACTGTGAAGGAGAATTGCTAATTATTACAAAAAAGGGAGATGCAAATGCAAATAATACGGAAGTGTTTGATCTCAGCTAGCAGAACTAAAAATAATCTAACAACAAATAATACCACCTCAGCAGCTCTTAGGTGTGATTTTTGGCTTCCACTACAAATGCACATTCAAATTTTTCATATGTAGCTCATGGGATGATACAATTCCAGGACCAATAAGGTCTTTTGCAGTTAGGGAAATAATAAGTTTTTACTTTTCCAATGTTTTGAAATGAAAACTGTATTTCCTGCTAGATTGTTTGTTATGTTTTTTTGCAAGATAACAGTTAGGGACAGAACTAAGAAAGAACTATACATCGTATTTCAGGGCAACTGGAAATTCATGTCAGCCACAATGGCCCCTCAAATCTTGATGTACCAAAGTAGGAATTATTAGTCTTTTTGCATGCAGTGGAAAACGAAGTTCCATGAAAAAAAAAAAGTCATTTATAAAGAGCAGTTTCTTTGCGCATGTTCTGAAATGACTGACCTTGAATTCTGTTTATTAAAATAATCATAGAGAGTTTTATATTTTTAATTATTGGGGATATCACAGAAAATGAATAAAATGGAGAGCACATTTAATTATCAAGATTATATTCCTTAACAATTCATGGGAGAAAAATAATTCATATACCAAAACCTGAAAAACCGTTCAATCCCTAAATAATTAGAAAGGTTGGGGCACCTGGGTAGCTTAGTTGGTAGAGAGTCTGACTCTTGGTTTCAGCGCAGGTCATGATCTCATGAGTTGTGGGACTGAGTCCTGTAAGGGGTTCAGCAGGGAGTCTCCTTGAGGACTGTCTCCCTTGCTCCTCCTACCCCCACACATGTGTGCTCTCGTGCACTCTTTCTCTCGAACACAAATAAATCTTTAGAAAAAAATAATCAGAAAGGCAAATTAAAATTTCGCACCTATAGAAGTAGAAAACACTTTTAAAACCATACTATGTGGAGAATGTTCAGAGATGGGCATTTTCTTGCTTGCCACTGTAGTAATCTATACTAACCTCTTGATCCAGAGATATCATTTCATATACATTACTGGAAACCAATCAGAGATTTAGACAACAATTTTAAAAAAGATGAATGGGATAGCATTATTAGTCACAGAATACTGAAACACATTTAGTTCATGTTTTGATAGTATATTATTCACCCCTTAAAGTCACACATTCAAAGTATATTTAGTAACACATAAAAATGTTAATGACATAAATTTAAGTGAAAAACTTGAATAAAGGCCTGTGATTTCAAATTTTAAAAAGGAAATTCACTAACATTTCATAAACAATGATAACAAAGAAAATAAGAAGAAATATGTTTGCTAGCAGGGTTTATATTTAGTTAATGAGATAAGAGGAGGTTTTTGGTTCTTGTATATTTTATTTCTTAAAATTTAGGAAATGGATTCATTATTTTTAAAAGTAAAAGTAAATGTCTGATAAGAAAATTAATTGTGTCAGTGAAAGTCTATTTTGTACCAAGGAAAGTTATACAATTTTCCAGAAGAGGTTTAAACTTGGGTTTTTATAGAAGTTAATTTCAAAGTCTTTTGAGAATTGAAGGCTAGACTCCCAACAGGAGCAGGTTCCAAGAATAAACAAACAAAAACAGTAACTGCCTACTTGAATGTGTACCAGTTTTTGTTTGTTTATTTGTATCCATAACATGTACCTGAACAGTATGTGTAGAGTCTCAGTGCCCGTGACATTTCCGTATCTAAAGCTGACATACTGTTCTTATCTATGCACATGTATGTGCTGAAGAACACAGCTCACAAAAATTAGCAGTTGCAAACAGAAGATAAAGTGTTATAGCACTGACATTCAGTTACTATCAATGACTTCTCAGTTGCATGCCAAAAATTAGTTATTTTTCATGAAAAAATATTTTTAATGATCAATCAGCGTAGTAAATTGATAAATCTTTTCTCAATGTTTTTAAACAAAAAATTAGAAACCAGAAAATATAAAGAACTGGATCTGTCAAATTAGAGTTACCTGAATCACAGGTCTTATCCAATATCAAGTTTTTCCCATAATTTCAAGGATAGTTCCATACACAAAGCTGGGGAGGTCCTGACCTGTGGAGCAATTCCCCAGACTCTTTCTGGATCTGACAGTCTCTGGAACAGATTAACATATGAGGTTTATAGATAAGGTTTATGGTCACTCTGCTCACATAAAAAATAACTATTTGGTTCATGCAACATTGCCATTTTATACTCAGATAGTGCATATAGTTAATGTGCCATTTTTCTAAACACCTTTGTCCCATAAATCCATGGATTGCCGGTTTGTTTGTCATAAGGAATCCTAGACAACCAGGTATATTCTGCTAAAAGTATTCCATAGTTAAGAGTTCTCCTGCTAACAACACATGCTTAATTAGTATGCAACAAGATCTATTATCAGTATGTTCACAAAGAAATCAGACTGGGTGACCTGCTTTTTGTATTCCCAAGACCCATCCACCCTAGCTCTGTAAAGGAAGTGAACAGACTCCACACTTTGCTGCAAAAGTGAAAAAAGTGTCTAATATAATACATAATGTTAAAGGCCAGTTCTCAAAGAATCAGTAAAATTATACTTCCTGTCAGGAAAATAAAAAAGTTTTACTTCCTTTTTCAATCAAACATGTTAAAAGCATTCATTTTCATTCACTTTTCTACCATCTCATTTCTAAAAGCACATTGTAAAGATGCAAGTTTAAGGTACTATATTCAATCATATTTGCCATTTTTAGGGAATATCCAAAATTCATGTTAATCTGGACTTAGATTCTTTGCAACCAACCAGTTTCCAAATTGTAATGGGATTTAAAATGTGAATATCTTCATAAAACTAGTTCAGGGCATCTTCACAGGACATCCTCACCTTTGGAAATAAAATATCCAAAGTTTTGAAAATCCTCTCATCAACCATATTTGCAGGAGGTCTTTCAATACATGTAACAGATTTCATGGCCTCTTTAAATAGAGAATAGTATTAAAAAATGACTAACTGGCTATGATAGGAAATAGCCATGAACTGATCAAACTAAAAGATCTATATCTTATGTACCTCCAAATTTGTCTCCATCTGTCATATAACTTCTAAATTTTTATGGACTCCATGAAGTACAGTGGTGTCTTTAGAGAATATGTAATAGATAAGGAAAGACATAAAACCATAACCTGGCTTCTTGCTACCTTGTTATAAAAGGCTCAGCTGACAGAGTTTGAGTTATCTTTTTGTTGTGTATTATGGAAATTTATACAACTTTGGGAATTGCACCACATTAATATTAAAGATAGATGAAAGTATGTTTTTCCTGGTAAGATGGGAGAAAAGAGAATATGAAAGGGAAGACAGAAAAAGACAATGGTCAAGATATCTCCATCATAGGTATTCTTAGGTAGAGCAGTTTTAGGAAAGAACACATAGGGAAATCGATAAAAATCTGTCTACAACTATGTTATCTGTGGTGTGACTTACCATAAATCTGTGACACAGTTTGATGATCACTGTATTAAAGCATTAGATTGTCTAACAAAATATTTTAAAATGTATGACTAAACTAGATAATTCATGACTATTAGCATCTAAACAAATATCACTCTGCTAGTTATCTAGCTGATGGCAGAGCTCTGACGGGGTTCTGATCTCAATGTGAGTATCTACAATGCAAGGGAGAAAGACCAAAGAGGGAGGAAAAGCACCTGAAATGTAGATGTATGGCCTAAATTATAAATTTACTCTATTTTCGGTCTTTTTCTTAGGAGACTAAAGCTAGTTGAAACGTCAGAATTTTTTGAATGGAAAGTTAAATCTTGGAGCTCTTAATTTTAGTGTCCAATATTACAAAACATAAAAGTGCCAATGTTTGAACTTTTGATTACTGCCAATGTCCAATTAACAATATCCAATGACAATTTCTGGATACTTTGGTTATCCTTTCTGTGTAAGGCAATTTGGTAATTACTCTTTCAATTAAGATTTTTGTCTACTTCCCTATCTCTCCCCCAAAGAGCTTATATTACTGTATGCATAAAAATAATTAGCATGCAACATTTTCTATTTGTGGTATCACGATTAAGCCAAGATTAAAATATGTATCCCAGTACCTTTAATTTGAGAAACAATTACATATTAAGTTAAGTAAGCTAGGTTGTTCCCCACTTTAAGCAATTTATATTTATATTGCATGTTACAAAGAATAAATTTTAAAATTGTCCAAAGAAGAAAAAATTCCTACTTTTCTATGCTAATCATCATTATTTTGTTTCTAATAGGACTTTCAAAGGAAAAGTTTGTTTCTCACAATTTTGAAGGATTCTGCTATTTCCTCTACCTACAGAAAAGAAAGATTTTTGTGTTCAGAATCATTGATTGAAAGGGACTGGCTTCTGCTTTCTTCAGATTAATCTTACAATAGTTATTTCCTTGAGCAGCCATCAAATACATAATATTAGCATAAAACCATAACTTTGCTTTTCACTTTTGCCAATATTAGGGTTATGCTGCCATCTGATTCATAGGCCAGTTTACAGGCATCCATCAAGTAAATATATTTTAGACTCTAAAAATAAATTACTCATCAGCTTTTTATTTACTCTATGTCATGTATATTCACACACACAGACACGTGATCAAGACAGACACTGCTTAATCTTACAGGAGCACGGGAGAATTTAGATAGAACTTGTGTAAGATTTGCAACTATTAAGAAAATGGCTATAGGAGAAAATAAAATTCTGAAAGTAAAAGAAAATATGGTCAGGGGTAAGAATTTTAACACTCATGTTTTTGTAGGTAAAAAGTTGATAAGTGATTAAATTGGTGGACAAAGTGTTTAACTTATGATGAGAATGGACCCACATAAATTTATTCCATGCACATAATAACAAGAGATGGAAACTCACTCGGGAGTCTTTGAAATCTGAGAATACCTTAACCTTTCCTAAGCTATGAGGTTGTTTCCTTCTGCACGTACTTCAATAATAATAAAAGTATCATGGTAATGCCCACTTTTGAATAAAAGCATTATTGTTATTAAATGCACTAGTTATAAAGATAAATTTTGCAAAAAAGATACTCATTTTTAAAATATTTTATGTAAATTGGAAGATATATCACATTGTCAGGAGATCTACCTGATTTGAACTATGCTATAATTTTTTCCTCATCTGAAAAGGTAAATGTGAGTATATGAAGGAATTAATCCATTTGTTAATTTAATAACATGCGGTGTCCACCGCCCACTCTTCTAGATTCTGGAGATACAGTGAAGTATACATAGATAAGATTTAAATCACTTAGCACTTATATTCCAATGGACAAGAGAGATGATAAACAGACAAATAAGCAGAGGAAATTTCAAGTAATGATAAATGCCATAAAGAAAAATAAAGAAAGCAAAGGAAGGAGAATAAAAAGAGATGCAATTTTAACAGATGGTCAAGGAAGACCTCTCTGAGAAGGCAGTATTTCGGCAGAAGTCTAAAAGATGTGCTAAAGAAGTCATGCTACCATTTGGGAAGACTTCCAGAAAATGCAGCAGAGGTCCTATGAGGAGAAGCATGTCTGGGAGTAGCAAGGAGGTGAGTATAACTGAAGAACATAGAGAGAAAGAGAAAAAGGAAGAAAATAAGGTAAGAGCAGTAGCCAAGGGTAAGATCATGAAGAGTATTATAAGCCACAGAAAGGACTTGAAAGTTTGGAAAGAGATCATAGGAAGATCTTACATTTTAAAAGATGAAAAGTAATTCTCAAATAAATAATGTAAAAAATAAAGTGCAAAATCTATTTCAAAATAATTTTCACTTAATGTGCTACCTACTCACATGATGTTGAGTGGATTTGTAAATTTTTAGAACCAGATTGATCCATGGCTATTTAATACATGGAGATATAAGATGAATAGGATATTTAGCCAAGTCTTTAAATGAAAGAGCATTTTTTAAAAAGATTTTATTTATTTATTTGACAGGGAGAGAGATCACAAGCAAAAGAGCCGGCAGAGGGAGAGAGAGAAGCAGGCTCTATGCTGAACAGAAAGCCCAATGCAGGGCTCCATCCCAGGACCCTGAGATCATGAACTGAGCCGAAGGCAGACACTTAACTGACTGAGCCACCCAGGTGCCCCTAGATACAACATCATTTAAAGAAATGCTAAATCAAAAGTCATTTGCCAAAATCCAATATAATTTTATAAAGACTAATTAGTTGTTTTAAACTGACCCAATTAAACAGAAACCTAGACACTACTAAAAGAACTGTTGACTAAAAAGCATGTTAGAAGATAAGTTTTAGAAGGAGGGGTAGCAATTTCAAAACACCTGTCTAACCTCATGAAAATCACCATGAAGTTCAGAGAGTAATCACAAAGAATTAGTACATGTAAGTAAAATCTGCCCTCAGTAAGAAAACAGCAACTTACTGTGCTGAAGAAGGTGGTTTTCTGTTTGTTTTTGTTTGTTTTTTGGGGGGTTGTTTTTTGTTTTGTTTTGTTTAGATTTTATTTACTCATTTGAAAGAGAGAAAGAGCATGTGCGTGCGTGCACAGCAGGGGGAGCAGCAGGCAGAGGGAGAGGAAGAAGCAGACTTGTCCAGCAGGGAGCCTGATGCAGGGCTCTATCTCAGGACCCTAGGATCATGAACTCAATCAAAGGCAGACGCTTAACTGACTGAGCCACCCAGGCATCCCCGAAGCTATTGTTTTTAGAAGTGCCCAAACCTGGGACGCCTGGGTAGCTCAGTCAGTTAAGCATCTGCCTTCAGCTAAGGTCATGATCCAAGCGTCCTGGGATCAAGTCCCACATCGGGCTCCTTGCCCAACAGGGAGCCTGCTTCTCCCTCTGCCTGCTGCTTCCTCTGTGCTTTCTCTCTCTCTCTCTCTAATAAATAAATAAATGAAATCTTTAAAAAAATAAATAAAAGTGCCTGAACTTCTTAAGCAAGAAATATTCAAAAATAAACATACTCTGGAAACAATAAAAATGTAAATTTGATCTAAAATTTATAGAAGATTCTGAATGTAATACCAGAAAGTGGTGATAAACAGCAAATCTATCATCCCCAAAGCTGCACTCACCAAAATGATTCCACTCAATATAAAAGTGAAAGAACACCTGAAACTAATATTTTACTATATGTTAACTATCTGGAATTTAAATAAAAATTTGGAAAATTAAAAATAATAATAAAATAAGATAATAAAAAAATAAAAGTGAAAGAACAATTAACATCAACATTGTATCTTGTTTCTAGAATACAAAATTTAACTGCAATTTTAATAGCAAGTCTAACTATGACATATGCAAACTCCTTAGAAAAAAATGACTTTCCATTTTATACCTTGAAAAACTGGAACAAAAACACATTGATGACCCAACTTTTGGTATAGATGTGAACTTTAAAACATGTTTTGGACCCAATCTGAAGGATTCATGAACTTGACTGCTATCTGTAGTATCTGTTACAGTTACAGGAGTGTATTTCAACAATTAGCCCAGATTATATAATATTATAAACCCAATAAGGTTTTATAAAATACATTGATAAATGCTATTCTAGACTACAATCCTACTAACAATTTATTTGACAATCCTACTAACAATTTATTTGCTTTTTTTTTTTTTTAATCAGAATGTTGCTTTAGTAACCAAGAAACTTAAACTCAAATTAGTTGCCTGATGATGGTCATTAGCTATTCTCAGATATCTTATAGAAGGAAGTTCCTTGTTTATTTTGTTTTTATCCCAGCTTATTGCTTTTATGTATTTTGTTTAGTCTACTGAATACTCAAATCTTTTAGAACACATCTACAAATGATAGGTACTACTAGTCTGCCTTGATTAAGAAATCTCTTGGGTGCTATTGCATTGTCCTAAATACAGTGCCCAGGATTCTATTTCTTTTTCTTTCAAATTTTTATTTAAGTTCCAGGTAGTTAACATATAATGTATTATTGGTTTCAGTGGTAGAATTTAGTGATTCATCACTTACATCTAACACCCAGTACTCACGACAAGTGCCCTCCTTAATCCCCATCATCCACCAACCTCCCCTCCAACAACCCTCAGTTTGTTTCTTATAGTTAAGAGTCTGGTTTATGGTTTGCCTCTCTCTTTTCCCCCAGCTAGGCTCATCTGTTTTGTTTCTTAAATTCCACATATGAGTGAAATCATATGGTATTTGTCTTTCTGTAATTTATTTTGCTTAGCTTAGTATACTCTAGCTCCATCCACATCATTACAAGGGCAATGTTTCATTATTTTTTTGGTGTAGTTATATATTTCATTTCATATATATATTATCCATTCATCAGGTGAGGACGTGAAGAAAGAGGAATCCTCTTACATGGTTGGTGGGAATGCAAACTGGTGTCGCCACTCTGGACATTTGGGCTCTTTCCATAATCTGGCTATAAGTATCAGGGTGCATGGGTCTCTTTGAATCAGTATTTTTGTATCCTTTTGGTAAATACCTCATAGTGCACTTACTGGATCAGAGTAGTTCTATTTTTAATTTTTTGAGGAACTTCAATACTGTCTTCCAGAATGGCTGCACCAGTTTGCATTCCCACCAATAGTGTAAGAGGGTTCCCCTTTCTCTGATGTTGCCTGGGTTTCTTATTAAATCTTCACAGGTACAATGTGAGTTATAATACTACCGTCTCCATTTAGCAGAGGAAAAAACTGGCTGGAGAGGACAAATATCTGTGGTAACAGGATATGAACCTTTGTGCTCTAAACTCTAGACCCAAACTTCTAATTGCCATTCTAAGCTGCCTGTCAGGGTAACAGGGCAGAGAGCCTGGGTGGTGAGGTTGGAGACTATCTGAATCTCCATCATGAAAGCACAGAAGTTACTCTCAGTAGACACACACGATTTATGTGAGTAATGAACTAATTGCTTTGATGATGAATTAGCTAAGTCCTAAGCTCATTACTATATAATTATATCAAATTAATAGATTATAAAAATAAAAATGAGTGTTGTCATAGAAAACTGCATACATTTTATTTGGGTCAAAAATATCAGGGATCTTATTTCTGTACATGAAGATTAATAAATGAAGATTAAATAAATTATTAGAATAAATAAGATTAATGAGTGAAGATTAGGCTGAAATTTTTCACTATTCAGGTTGTTTTTAACCCAAATAAATATTTGGACTGTGAGCTACTGGAGACAATGGTTTCTTACTGATTAGGTATGTTCCCTTTATGAATCCACCCACGATTAAGGGTTAATACATTTCTTGGTTTTGAAAAATCTCTCTTTAAGAGTATTCTATAGAAGGGCGCCTGGGTGGCTCAGTGGGTTAAGCCTCTGCCTTCGGCTCAGGTCATGATCTCAGGGTCCTGAGATTGAGCCCTACATCAGGCTCTCTGCTCAACGGGGAGCCTGTTTCCCCCTCTCTCTCTGCCTGCCTCTCTGCCTACTTGTGATCTCTCTCTGTGTGTCAAATAAATAAATAAAATTTTTTTTAAAAAGAGCATTCTATAGAAAATACATAAGAACATCTTCACAAAATTAATATCATCGAGGAATCCAAAACAGAGGTAATTACATGTTAATGTTTAACTTGGTTTTAATTGAAGTACTTCTTATCACACAGCTGGGTGCTATTAAGAAGGAGCTCTTACATCTGAGTCCATTTACTCTCTAGTATACAACTTTAATTCTATTAATTTTAAACACCAGTTGTGCAGTGGTTTTGAAGAATGCTGAGTGTGAAAAATTATTTCACTATTAAATTTCATTCCATAAAACTGTCCTACTTATTTCAGAAACAATAAAGGGTATCAAAGACTAGAAGCCTATGTTGGTAGACACCAGTCGGTCAGATTCATTCTCTCCATATCTAGCCATATTATCTCTTTCAAAGCAAAAGGCCAAATGGTACATCAAGGGATAATATAATTATCATCACAATACAAAATTACATGGCATAATTTTGATTTTATCATATTAGTATAATTTTGAATTTTCAAATCTCATCATGAAGATCAGCCATTTTTAATATTCCCATTGTTCCACATAAAATACAATATTTTAATGGATGCTATCTCTTATTTCAGTGCAGTAAAAATGATAGCATTAGAAATCACAAGCATAGCAGTAAAACAATGCATTAAAGAGTAGGTCCAACTGCAAACATAAATGTGTAATATGAAGAAAATTAAAGCGTACTGATGTTATATGATCAAATGCAACAGGGCTTTAGGTTTTATGCAGAAAATTATGTCAACGTATGGACAATTACACTGAGTCACATAAAACTGATTATTTCATCAACATGCTATAAAAGAATGAAAGTAATTATAAAGCATCTGAACAGGATTTAAATATGAATCAAAATTATGTATTTGGCACATAGTAGGCACACAACACATATTTTTTAAATGAATAAATGTGAAAGGTAAAAACATATATATTTATTTTTCTCTCAGTCACTGGACAATATTGTTACTCCAGGGATTGAGGCCTAGAGGTTAACTCCCAAAAGCCTCATAGGGATTGGAATGCTTTATTGCCTTAGTGAATAGCCTTTGATCTAGGACCCAGTGGTCAACTTTGAAGACTCTGCAATCTAAATACTAGATACTGAATGCCATCAATCTCCTCAGAAACTAAGTCCCTTTAACCAAGATAATGAGACTTCTTTTCAAAACACAGAATGTTAATTTATTCATTTCTAAGGAGACATTTCATGCCATAATCTTTAAATTTCCCCCCTAGAGGTAGATCTATACGGGAAACCAGATCTTAAACTAAGGTTCACTGGTGACCCTTGAATGGAAGAAGTAAACTTTAATGGCTTTGGTCTACAACAGTATGATATGTCCATTTTATAAGCTTCTCTTAAGGGACTGATGGTTGAGAACTATGTCAGCTAAAGCACCCCCTCTTGAATATTACTAGTGTTTGCCACTACAAGTTTTCTTTTCTTCTTTCTTTCTTTTTTAAGATTCAAATAACCACTTCCTTTCTGATTAACAATTTTTCATTAAATGTCTAATGAGTAGTATCAGGCATGTTTATCTCATTACCCAACAAGAGGTTTGTTCTGACTCATTATGTCTTGTACCTACAACTTGAATTTAAAGTATATCTCCATTGACTCTAAAATACATCTTAAGGAAACTCCTAATCTTTCTCAGATTACCGTATCTATCTGAAAATGGGCACACTTCTACCACAGCACCATGTGGAATCATGTGCTCGCTTGCATGTCTAAAATTTTCTGCTTTAACTTGTAGGGACATAAGCATAATGGGAAGGAGAGAATACATGATTTTAGGATTCACTGACATCAAAGATTCCTGGATCACTGGGTACTTTAAAATGACTCCTGGATATTACCATCTTCTTCTCTGCAATCCCAATTGTTGGGGAAAATAAGAAGAAAACTCTCTGCCCAGTCACTCATACCCAGGGAAGAAGTAGAAGGAATAGTGATCACCCCTTACCAGACTGATTGTTACATGTACTATTCTCCTTTGGCACAAGTATCATTAATATTTTAAAAATTATATTAGGTTGGGGGTTAAATACCCACAGTGAGGTTTTCATATCTCTGTCAGTAGTTAATTGTGTAACATTTGGAACATTATCTAATCTCATTTGTAAACAGGGTTACCTAGTTATCAGTTCTTAATGCCATTATGTTTGTGGCATTGACACAATCCAATCAGTAATTATGGCTAATTAACCCAGTGACTTTTAAATGGGTAGTGGGAACACAAATTAAGGAAGAAATGTATTAGATTTTCAAAGTTGAAGGAGAAAACACACATATCTTTGATAAACCATTAACTGAGGAAGACTGGATACAGTTTCCAACTTTTCTCAAATACTAACAGTTGCTAGAACTCTCTTAGGTCATGGAATTCATAATGTTTTTTATATCCAAAAGGTAAAGAAAAATATATGCCAGTGGATATCAAGAATCAGTAGACTGTAGTAGGCTTGGTCTCTCCATTTTCCCGCTATATTATACTTCTGCTTAATAACTGCTGAATACAGAAATGATTGCTTGATGTGGAATCATGACTTCTTGTAACTCATGGGCTAAAATATGTGTAATGATTTGACATCCAATTTAATTTGGGTTAAAATTCCACGATTTTTTTCCTTAAGGTGTTCTTGTTCTTACAACAAATAGATGGATTAATATTTACATGTAAACACTTTATTGGGAAAAATTAGGCATTTAGTTATGTCTCTGGCCAGAAAAAAATAGAACAGCTTTCCATTACTACACTTATGACTGATTTCAAACATGGAAGGGAGAGAGTCAAATATGAGGTAATGTGGAGCTCAAGTCACAGAACAAATATTTTCCAATTTTTACACCAATGGTCAATCATTAACCTCTTTTAACCTTGGTTAATACATTAGTCAAATATGGAAAAAGTAACAAGTACAGAAAGAAATGTGATGCTTTCTAAATTGAATTAATATTCATAACATTCATAATGTATGTGAATAATGGTTGGCAGACAACCGAAATGGGGGGTGGGATTCTTTTCCTTTTTCCTCCTTAACTTCTTCTTCTCCCCCTCCTTTTTCTTCTCTTTCTTTCCCTCTCTCTTCTCTATATTATTATTAAAGTCTAATATGCCAAATTGGGAGTTTGGGTGGGAGGAAAAAATTAAACCCTAATTCATGCCATAATGTCTCTACACATGTGCCAGTTTGATAGGAAATGGTAGTCCTAATTAAACTAAGTAGTCCCATCTGGATAAATAATAACAAGTGAATAATGAAAAGCATATTGTGCATCACTGACTTGCATATATGAAAATATCTTTCCAAATCAGCTCCTCTTTCTGACTGTCCACTTTTGGGTAATGGCATAAAATCTGTCACTCAGGATTAAAACCTTCGGTTTATGTTTGCTTGTTTGTTTTCTTTACTTCAGCACATTCAATTACATGCAAGCCCACAATAATTAATGTGAATTATACCTACTATCCTCTCATATCCACTGCTGAGATCCATTTCTAGCTCTTTCTCTTGTGTGGACTTTTCTAGCATCTTCCTAAATGTACTATGTTTTAATAAGCATGGGCACCCTCACTTCCCATCCTTGTGAGAGATAAATCTGAATGGACAATAATTCAAAATGATAGGTTGGTAAGTGATAAAAAGACCAGACAGAAAGAATGCTAAATCATTAATTAGGGCTTCCTGCATGCTAGGAATTACTGTTTTTAATCCTTAGTACTTGAACGATTTCTAGTAGTTTAGATTTACATGGCTTATTTTTACTAGAGAATATTGTGGCAATATAAAAAAAAAAAAAATCTTGCCAAAGATTAGTGATGAGTTTCTGCTTAGTGTCAAAGAGAACTTGTACTATTAATCTGTGAGTACATTCATTCATGTTTTCAATTTTTATATCCACTCTGTCCCCGGCTCTTGATTTCCTCTGTTACTATTTCACACTATATTCCAAGTTCTACTTATTTTAATGGCATCACAAAAATTGAAAGTGAAAAGATGTTACTTTGCTGGATGGCTGGGTGAATCAGTGATTGACAAATAAAGGTAAAAGCCCACAAGATATATTTTCCATTGCATTTCTTAGATTTCAATAGCAGCAAGTATTCATAGCTAAAATATTCACCTAATTTCAAAGGATTTTAAATTATTCAGATAGCTAGAATTTTAAGTTTGTGTTCTACTTACTTCTGAAAATGTTTGAAGTGAACTGCAAAAAATAAAATCTAAAATATGTTTTCAGAAAATAGTAAATCATATACTAGATGGGAATAATCTGATTTGACTCAGTAGCTGAACATCTACTAGGTACTGGGCTCTTAGATACAAAGATGAATAAGATAGGGGTGCCTGGGCGGCTCAGTGGGTTAAGACTCTGCCTTTGGCTCAGGTCATGGTCCCAGGGTCCTGGGATCTAGCCCTGTATCAGGCTTTCTGCCTGCTTCCCCCCCAACTCTGCCTGCCTCTCTGCCTGCTTGTGATCTCCCTCTTTCTGTGTCAAATAAATAAATAAAATCTTTTTTAAAAAATGAATAAGGGGCGCCTGGGAGGCTCAGTGGGTTAAAGCCTCTGCCTTCGGCTCAGGTCATGATCCCAGGGTCCTGGGATGGAGGCCCGCATCAGGCTCTCTGCTCAGCAGGGAGCCTGCTTCCTCCTCTCGCTCTCTGCCTGCCTCTCTGCCTACTTGTGATCTCTGTCTGTCAAATAAATAAATAAAATCTTAAAAAAAAATGAATAAGACAGAGTCTCTGCCTTCTAATTTACATGGTTTAAATCAGGAGACAGACACATGTAACAATTACAATGCAGTATATTACCACATGTATTAATTTAGACTACATAAGAAACTATTTCAGATTCTCAGTGGCTTAAAAAGTAAGAAACTGGGGGAAGGAGTCAAGATGGCAGAGAAGTAGCAGGCTGAGACTACTTCAGGTAGTGGGAGATCAGCTAGATAGCTTATCTAAAGATTGCAAACACCTACAAATCCAACGGGAGATCGAAGAGAAGAAGAACAGCAATTCTAGAAACAGAAAATCAACAACTTTCTGAAAGGTAAGACTGGCGGAGAAATGAATCCAAAGCGACGGGAAGATAGACCACGGGGGGGAGGGGCCGGCTCTCGGCAAGCGGCGGAGCAACGGAGCAGAAAATCAGGACTTTTAAGTCTGTTCCGCGGGCGCCTGGGTGGCTCAGTGGGTTAAGCCGCTGCCTTCGGCTCAGGTCATGATCTCAGGGTCCTGGGATCGAGTCCCACATCGGGCTCTCTGCTCAGCAGGGAGCCAGCTTCCCTCTCTCTCTGCCTGCCTCTCTGTCTACTTGTGATCTCTGTCTCTCAAATAAATAAATAAAATCTTAAAAAAAAAAAAAAAAAAAGGTCTGTTCTGCTGAGGGACATCTCTCCAGAGGCTTAACGGGGGTGAAGCCCATGCGGGGTCAGCGTGGCCTCAGGTCCCGCAGGGTCACAGAAGGATCGGGGGTATCTGAGTGTTGCAGAGCTTGCAGGTATTAGAACGGGGAAGCCGGCTACAGAGACAGATCCGAGGAGTGAGCTCTAAACTCAGGGTTACCTTGAACCGGTCGCAGGCTCGGTCAGCTCGGAGCGCAGCCGGAGGCTAGGGTGAAGGGAGTAATTGGGCGCTGTTCTCTGAGGGCACACTGAGGAGTGGGGCCCCGGGCTCTCCGCTCCTCCAGGCCGGAGACCGGGAGGCCGCCATCTTCATTCCCGCCCTCCGGAACTCTACGGAAAGCGCTCAGGGAACAAAAGCTCCCGAAAGCAAACCCGAGCGGATTATTCAGCCCTGGTAAGGGCGGTGCAACTCCACCTGGGGCAAAGACACTTGAGAATCACTGCAAAAGGCCCCTCCCCCAGAAGATCACCAAGAAATCCAGCCAGGACCAAGTTCACCTACCAAGGAGTGCAGTTTCAATACCAAGGAGAGCACCAGAATTCCAGAGGAGGAGAAAGCAAAGCACGGAACTCATGGCTTTTTCCCCATGATTCTTTAGCCTTGCAGTTAATTTAATTTTTTTTTCCTTTTCAATTTCTTTTCTCTTCTTCTGCCAAATTTTTTTGGCTTTTTCCCCATGATTCTTTAGCCTTGCAGTTAATTTAATTTTTTTTTCTTTTTCAATTTCTTTTCTCTTCTTCTGCCAAATTTTTTTAACTTTTACCCTTTTCTTTTTTAACTAGTTTATCTAATATATACATATTTTTTTCTTTTTTATATTTTTTCTTTATTCGTTTTCTTTTTTTAATTCTTTCTTTTTTTTTTTTTTTTCTTTCTGAACCTCTTTTT
>NW_019154100.1:36634857-36687136 GCF_002288905.1 Enhydra lutris kenyoni | reverse complement strand
TTTTTCTTTCTGAACCTCTTTTTATCACCTTTCTCCCCCGTCATGATTTGGGATCTCTTCTGATTTGGTTAAAGCATATTTTCCTGGGGTTGTTGCCACCCTTTTAGTATTTTACTTGCTCCTTCATATACTCTTATCTGGACAAAATGACAAGGCGGAAAATTCACCACAAAAAAAAGAACAAGAGGTAGTACCAAAGGCTAGGGACCTAATCAATACAGACATTGGTAATATGTCAGATCTAGAATTCAGAATGACGATTCTCAAGGTTCTGGCCGGGCTCGAAAAAGGCATGCAAAATATTAGAGAAACCCTCTCAGGAGATATAAAATCCCTTTCTGGAGAAATAAAAGAACTAAAATCTAACCAAGTTGAAATCAAAAAAGCTATTAATGAGGTGCAATCAAAAATGGAGGCTCTCACTGCTAGGATAAATGAGGCAGAAGAAAGAATTAGTGATATAGAAGACCAAATGACAGAGAATAAAGAAGCTGAGCAAAAGAGGGACAAACAGCAACTGGACCATGAGGGGAGAATTCAAGAGATAAGTGACACCATAAGATGAAACAACATTAGAATAATTGGGATTCCAGAAGAAGAAGAAAGAGAGAGGGGAGCAGAAGGTATATTGGAGAGAATTATTGGAGAGAATTTCCCCAATATGGCAAAGGGAACAAGCATCAAAGTCCAGGAGGTTCAGAGAACCCCCCTCAAAATCAATAAGAATAGGTCCACACCCCGTCACCTAATAGTAAAATTTATAAGTCTTAGTGACAAAGAGAAATCCTGAAAGCAGCCCAGGAAAAGAAGTCTGTAACATACAATGGTAAAAATATTAGATTGGCAGCAGACTTATCCACAGAGACCTGGCAGGCCAGAAGGAACTGGCATGATATATTCAGAGCACTAAACGAGAAAAACATCAGCCAAGAATACTATTTCCAGCTAGGCTATCATTGAAAATAGAAGGAGAGATTAAAAGCTTCCAGGACAAACAAAAACTGAAA
Source organism: Enhydra lutris kenyoni (assembly GCF_002288905.1). Taxonomy (NCBI): domain Eukaryota; kingdom Metazoa; phylum Chordata; class Mammalia; order Carnivora; family Mustelidae; genus Enhydra; species Enhydra lutris. The sequence continues at coordinate 36,686,129 of NW_019154100.1, read as the reverse complement.
GAATTTGCAAACACCAAACCAGCTCTACAGGAAGTATTGAAAAGGGTCCTCTAAGCAAAGAGAGACCCTAAAAGTAGTAGATCAGAAAGAAACAGAGACAATATACAATAACAGTCACCTTACAGGCAATACAATGGCACTAAATTCATATCTCTCAATAGTTACCCTGAATGTTAATGGGCTAAATGCCCCAATCAAAAGACACAGGGTATCAGAATGGATAAAAAAAACAAAACCCATCTATATGTTGCCTACAAGAAACTCATTTTAAACCCGAAGACACCTCCAGATTTAAAGTGAGGGGATGGAAAAGAGTTTACCATGCTAATGGACATCAGAAGAAAGCAGGAGTGGCAATCCTTAGATCAGATCAATTAGATTTTAAGCCAAAGACTATAATAAGAGATGAGGAAGGACACTATATCATATTCGAAGGATCTGTCCAACAAGAAGATCTAACAATTTTAAATATCTATGCCCCTAACGTGGGAGCAGCCAACTATATAAACCAATTAATAACAAAATCAAAGAAACACGTCAACAATAATACAATAATAGTAGGGGACTTTAACACTCCCCTCACTGAAATGGACAGATCATCCAAGCAAAAGATCAACAAGGAAATAAAGGCCTTAAATGAAACACTGGACCAGATGGACATCACAGATATATGCAGAACATTTCATCCCAAAGCAACAGAATACACATTCTTCTCTAGTGCACATGGAACATTCTCCAGAATAGATCACATTCTCAGTCCTAAATCAGGTCTCAACCAGTATCAAAAGATCGGGATCATTTCCTGCATATTTTCAGACCACAATGCTCTGAAGCTAGAACTCAATCACAAGAGGAAATTTAGAAAGAACCCAAATACATGGAGACTAAACAGCATCCTTCTAAAGAATGAATGGGTCAACCAGGAAATTAAAGAAGAATTGAAAAAATTCATGGAAACAAATGATAATGAAAACACAACGGTTCAGAATCTGTGGGACACAACATAGGCAGTCCTGAGAGGAAAATATATAGCGGTACAATCCTTTCTCAAGAAACAAGAAAGGTCTCAGGTACACAACCTAACACTACACCTAAAGGAGCTGGAGAAAGAACAAGAAAGAAACCCTAAACCCAGCAGGAGAAGAGAAATCATAAAGATCAGAGCAGAAATCAATGAAATAGAAACCAAAAAAACAATAGAACAAATCAAGGAAACTAGGAGCTGGTTCTTTGAAAGAATTAATAAGATTGATAAACCCCTGGCCAGACTTATCAAAAAGAAAAGAGAAAGGACCCAAATAAATAAAATCATGAATGAAAGAGGAGAGATCACAACGAACACCAAAGAAATACAGACAATTAATAAGAACATACTATGAACAACTCTACGCCAACAAATTTGACAATCTGGAAGAAATGGATGCATTCCTAGAGACATATAAACTACCACAACTGAACCAGGAAGAAATAGAAAGCCTGAACAGACCCATAACCAGTAAGGAGATTGAAACTGTCATCAAAAATCTCCAAACAAACAAAAGTCCAGGGCCAGATGGCTTCCCGGGAGAATTCTACCAAACATTTAAAGAAGAACTAATTCCTATTCTCCTGAAACTGTTCCAAAAAATAGAAATGTAAGGAAAACTTCCAAACTCGTTTTATGAGGCCAGCATCACCTTGATCCCAAAACCAGACAAGGATCCCATCAAAAAAGAGAACTACAGACCAATATCCTTGATGAATACAGATGCAAAAATTCTCACCAAAATACTAGCCAATGGGATTCAACAGTACATTAAAAGGATTATTCACCACGGCCAAGTGGGATTTATTCCAGGGCTGCAAGGTTGGTTCAACATCCGCAAATCAATCAATGTGATACAACACATTAATAAAAGAAAGAACAAGAACCATATGATACTCTCCATAGATGCTGAAAAAGCATTTGACAAAGTACAGCATCCCTTCCTAATCAAAACTCTTCAAAGTGTAGGGATAGACGGCACATACCTCAATATTATCAAAGCCATCTATGAAAAACCCACCGCAAATATCATTCTCAATGGAGAAAAACTGAAAGCTTTTCCGCTAAGGTCAGGAACACGGCAGGGATGTCCGTTATCACCACTGCTATTCAACATAGTACTAGAAGTCCTAGCCTCAGCAATCAGACAACAAAAGGAAATTAAAGGCATCCAAATGGGCAAAGAAGAAGTCAAACTATCACTCTTCGCAGATGATATGATACTCTATGTGGAAAACCCAAAAGACTCCACTCCAAAACTGCTAGAACTTGTACAGGAATTCAGTAAAGTGTCAGGATATAAAATCAATGCACAGAAATCAGTTGCATTTCTCTACACCAACAACAAGACAGAAGAAAGAGAAATTAAGGAGTCAATCCCATTTACAATTGCACCCAAAACTATAAGATACCTAGGAACAAACCTAACCAAAGAGACTAAGAATCTATACACAGAAAACTATAAAGTACTCATGAAAGAAATTGAGGAAGACACAAAGAAATGGAAAAATGTTCCATGCTCCTGGATTGGAAGAATAAATATTGTGAAAATGTCTATGCTACCTAAAGCAATCTACACATTTAATGCAATTCCTATCAAAGTACCATCCATTTTTTTCAAAGAAATGGAACAAATAATCCTAAAATTTATATGGAACCAGAAAAGACCTCGAATAGCCAAAGCAATATTGAAAAAGAAAGCCAAAGTTGGTGGCATCACAATTCCGGACTTCAAGCTCTATTACAAAGCTGTCATCATCAAGACAGCATGGTACTGGCACAAAAACAGACACATAGATCAATGGAACAGAATAGAGAGCCCAGAAATAGACCCTCAACTCTATGGTCAACTAATCTTCGACAAAGCAGGAAAGAATATCCAATGGAAAAAAGACAGCCTCTTCAACAAATGGTGTTGGGAAAATTGGACAGCCACATGCAGAAAAATGAAATTGGATCATTTCCTTACACCACACACGAAATAGACTCAAAATGGATGAAGGACCTCAATGTGAGAAAGGAATCCATCAAAATCCTTGAGGAGAACACAGGCAGCAACCTCTTCGACCTCAGCCGCAGCAACATCTTCCTGGGAACATCGCCAAAGGCAAGGGAAGCAAGGGCAAAAATGAACGATTGGGATTTTATCAAGATCAAAAGCTTGCACAGCAAAGGAAACAGTTAACAAAACCAAAAGACAACTGACAGAATGGGAGAAGATATTTGCAAACGACATATCAGAGAAAGGGCTAGTGTCCAAAATCTATAAAGAACTTAGCAAACTCAACACCCAAAGAACAAATAATCCAATCAAGAAATGGGCAGAAGACATGAACAGACATTTCTGCAAAGAAGACATCCAGATGGCCAACAGACACATGAAAAAGTGCTCCATATCACTCAGCATCAGGGAAATACAAATCAAAGCCACAATGAGATATCACCTCACACCAGTCAGAATGGCTAAAATTAACAAGTCAGTAAATGACAGAAGCTGGCGAGGATCTGTAGAAAGGGGAACCCTCCTACACTGTTTGTGGGAATGCAAGCTGGTGCAACCACTCTGGAAAACAGCATGGAGGTTCCTCAATGTTTCTATGTTTAAAATAGAACTACCGTATGACCCAGCAATTGCACTACTGGGTATTTATCCTAAAGATACAAACGTAGTGATCCGAAGGGGCACGTGCACCCGAATGTTTATAGCAGCAATGTCTACAATAGCCAAACTATGGAAAGAACCTAGATGTCCATCAACAGACGAATGGATAAAGAAGATGTGGTATATATACACAATGGAATACTATGCAGCCATCAAAAGAAATGAAATCTTGCCATTTGTGACGACGTGGATGGAACCAGAGGGTATCATGCTTAGTGAAATAAGTCAATCGAAGAAAGACAACTATCATATGATCTCCCTGATATGAGGGAGAGGAGATGCAACATGGTGGGTTAAGGGGGTAGGAGAAGAGTAAATGAAACAAGATGGGATTGGGAGGGAGACAAACCATAAGTGACTCTTAATCTCACAAAACAAACTGAGGGTTGTAGGGGGGAGGGGGGTTGGGAGAGGGGGGGTGGGGTTATGGACATTGGGGAAGGTATGTGCTATGGTGAGGGCTGTGAAATGTGTAAACCTGGCGATTCACAGACCTGTACCCCTGGGGATAAAAATATATTATATGTTTATAAAAAATAAAATTAAAGAAAAAAAAAAGGTAAGAAACTATTTCTTGCACGCAGGTTCAGCTGATCTAGCCTTGGCTGGGCCTGGCGGCATCGCATTAGCCTTTAAAATTCTGGGCCTGTCTCTAGCCACGGACTGGAAAGAGATCTGTTCAGTGTTTCTCCTGTCCTCTTTTTACTAGTGGCCACATGGAGCATTTTCTTTTCATGGAGAATGATACTGGTACAACAGAACAAGCCAAACTATGCAGGCCCATTGAAAACCTTTGTTTGCTTCAAATCTGCTCAGACCCCTTTGGCCAGAACAAGTCATATGGCTAAGCTCATGTACTGCAGGATTGTACACAAACCTCAAGCAGGAGACAGAGAAGAGTAAATGTCTCACAAACAACTCAATTCATGACTGCAGAATATAGAAAAGGAAACTCTTCAGTAAGCCCCAGTCTGAGCTTGGACTTCATTGTATAATCAAATGGGAAACTTTTGAAGATACTTGTTTTTCTTCCTCCCAAGCTACCTCTCTTGCCTTGGCTTCTGGTTTAAATGATAAGAATAAGAATGATGTGAGGTCCTGTTCCAGGACACTGATTAAGCTCCATTTATTGGTATTTTAGTCTGTATTTTAGCAGACACACAATCTGGTTCCCTCAGGCTCCCATAGCTTACCCAGTCCAGCCAGCCCACATTGTCTCTGATGTTCTTCTACTCCTTGAGAAACTGACTCAGAAAGAGCTGGCTATTAGCAGGCTAGGTCAATTTTATTCATCCTCAACCTTATCATTCATTGAACATGCCCATGTTTGGGGTTCAAAAGATGGCTTACGTTAAGATTTTCAAATCTATTCTTAGAGGAGAAAGAGTGTTCTTTCCTCCATATAAAAAGCCTATGAAAGCATAAAATTGCACCAGAGTTAAAAAGGCAAGGAAGATTTTAATAAAGACTATTTCAACATAGGAGAGAGAACGACCTCAGTTCCCTTTAAAAAAAGGGGCTGCCGAGTTCTTAAGAACTGAGGTCTTGGGCCATCTTAGACTCTAATTTTACTAATTTAGCTTACTGAAAGGTAAAGTAAATTTTCTCTTTCATCACAGGAGATAGTTTCACAACTTGGAGCAAGGGCCCACTGAAGTTAGGCTCCCACCCTTCCACAGAGACTGGGAAAGAGGGACGCTATCTTTTTGGATTATTACATTTCAGTGGGATGGCTTCCAGGTTCTTGAAAAAGACACTCCCTGGAATATCTGAGTCTTAAAACTAGAAAGAGGTTTTTAAAAGAGATTTATGTATTTTTCAAAGGGACAAAGAAAAAAATCTGCAATATAAATTTTCAAATGCTCTAAAAACAAACAAACAAAAAAATGAGGTCAGGGGCTTATAGTCAGGAAGAAACATGTCTAAACTTTAGCCAAGCTGAGGGGAATGTTGAAAACATCTTGGTCAAGCCACAGGTTCAAACCTAGAGACCCTTGTGCTAGGGACTCATGTTGAAGTCAAGACCATAAAGCAGTACCTTCTTGTTATTTGCTACTTTTCCTCCTGCATACATCTCCTTCAAGAAACTTATGAGGAAGAAGGTGACTTAGATATTTCTAGGTGCTATGGCTATATAATCATCTCAACACAAAACTAAACAAAATTCATCCTTTACTTGAACATATTTTAAATAGATGAAAGAAATAAACTGATTTCTATATTATCTACAAAAATGATTATTGATCAGTGTGCAGAATGGGGACTGGAGAGGCAAGGAAATCACTAAGAGGGAAAGATAACTTTTACTACAGCATTAAGAGTAGTGAACGAAAAGAAAGGGGCATATTTTTTAAATATGGTAAAACTGACAACATTTAGAAAGAGATTGGATTAACATGATATGAAGGCTTCCAAGTTTTTAACTTGGGTGGCCAGGTGAGAATTTGTCAGCTCTTTTATATTTGGTAGCAATAAATGATTTTGCAAGGATCTATTAGAACATCCTACCCAAAATGCTATCTTAAGGATAGGAGAGACCAAAAAGATCATCAATTAAATATGTCAACAGGGTAGAAATTCCTTCCTTACCATCACAAAGATGATTATCTTTTCACTGAGAAGTGTTTGTTCCAGTGATGGGAAGATTACTTCCTCATAATATTGCTTTCTAATAGGTTGATTTTAATTATTAGCTACTCAAATGTTATAATGATATGAAATTTTCTGTTCTTCATATGATATAATTTCTAGACCCTTTACCACGAACCTAGCAGTTTTTCTGTTTATACTCCAGGGTTTGTTTTTTTGTTGTTGCTGTTTGTTTTGTTTTGTTTTTTTGTAAAGAGATTTCTGAAATCAAATTGTTGAAACCTAATATATTACTTTACAATCAGCTGAGGGCTCCTCCCCTTTAAATAAGTTGTTAGTCTTAGCTTTAAGTCAACTATAATTTTTATAAAAATTTTTATATAAAATAGTCAAGTTTTTTTCTCTAGAAACCTCTAACAGGTTTTCCTACTCATTAGCATCAGAGAACATTCCTTTTTTTCTGGGTTTGAAATGATTTAGTTACTATTTCTTCTAAAGATTTAGTTTAATGTTCTATATATAGAATCTCATTTTTGTTTTAATTTCAGCCTTTAGTTTGTCTCCTCATTCTCTTCAGGGTATCTTGTTAATCTAAAAACTGTTAAACACTGCTCAAAACATTTTAAATTCCAGATTTTGTTGTTTTGTCCATCTTCTTTACTAAATTTTCATCCTCTCTAGTCAGCCAAATGTAGAATGCCATTTCTCAAATTGCTACATATTTTTCTTTATACAATTGATGGCTTGTATTTATGACACTTGTGTTTGTTTACTAACAAACACCATAGATCTCACAGGCTGTTCATGAGTAGACACTTTCTGAAATTTTAGATTCTTATTTTTTCTTCTTCATCCTTCATCTTAGACTTTTTGTTAAGAAGGTTCCGAGAAAGCTGTCTTTCATCAATTTATTCATCCTTTCATTCTTATATTATATATTTTGTCCTGACCACAAAATGCTAGACAGTGGCACAAAAAGATAGTGAGGAACATACTTTACACTATGGGAGATGGGAGATCACATCTTAACAGAACACAGGAATTTTATAATAGTAAGTCAATGTGGTAAATATTACAACAGAGATACATACAAGGGGAAAAACAACAGGGTCAACAAAAGCTTCCCAGCAGAGGAGACCATTGCCTCTGAAAAACAAGTCTGTCAGGCTATAGAAGGAAAAACTATTCAGGCAAGCTAATCTACATTTGCTGAGTGTTAGCTTTTTTTCATACAGCACACTACAAACTTCTAAAATAATATTCTAAATGCCTTGCTCTCTGCTTTGTATTTTGTTATAACAGCTCTGGCTCATTTCTCTGGTGGCCTATCTTCTTATACTCAAACAAATGGTCAGGTATTTTATATATCTTGTTGAATTTATTCAATTTATTTCATATTACCTAACTCAGAATATCATAAAGATGCCTGTCATATCAAAGATAATCATGAAAGATGTTTGATTTGTTTTGAGGAAAGGAATCAACTTTAGTTTGGCCATAATTTTGGACAATGTAATATAAAAAAGGAAAGAAATGAGGGGAGTGATGTCAGCAAGATGGTGGAATAGGAATTTTGAGTGCTCATTCCTTATAGAAAAGTGATTTTGACAACCACTCACAAATGAGAGTACCATTTTTGTAGCTGGAGAATCCAGCAGAGTGGCCACAGCACTCTGTTGAATCCAAAAATCTGAGAATAGATGCACTGAAGAGGAAAAGAAGAACAATTTCACTTTACATATCTCACCTCTCTTCCAAGAAGAAAACAGTATGAAGAGAGACCCCATCTACCCAAGATTTTTCCAGTAGGGAAAGTGAGAGTGTAGTGAGTGCCCAGCTTTTCCAGCCATTTGGGACATTGCCCAAGAGACCCGCTTCTTTCTTGCCCCACCCAGAAGACTGGGGAGATTAGCAGACTGAACAGTCTAGGAGTAGCTGGAGCAGGGAAAAGGGGTAGGAAAAGGGGTAGGAGCTCACAGCAGTGGGGGTACAAAACTCAACAGAGTTTTGGTTTCTACTAAATGCCTTACGAACTCCACCAAGAGGGCTTCCCATGAACCTAGTAGGACATATCATCTGCAGACCTCTTTATTGGTAGTCCACATTGCCCCTCCACACTGTAATCAGTACCTCAGTGGAAGGCATTTGCAAACCTTTACAGACCATACACAAGCACATACAGAGAGCTGCTTGACTTTGCTGGACTTGGGGAACATGTAACCTTGAACACTTCAAGACAGTGATCAAGGGAAATTAAATGTGAGGTTCTCAGCACCTACACTGGCTTTATGGAACTGAGAGAAGGTATATAATCCTATATAATCTACTTCTGGGTATATATCCAAAGGAAATGAAATTAGGATCTTAATGAGATATTTGTACTCCCATGTTCACTGGAGCACTATTCACAAAAGCCAGAAGTAGGAATAACCCAAATATCCATGGCAGATGAGTGGATTAAAAAATGTGAGCTATGTAGACATATTTAGATCTATATAGATATATAACGGAGTACTACTCAGCCTTTAAACTGAAGAAAATTTTGTCATTTGCAACAAACTTTGAGGATATTATGCTAAATAAAATAAGCCCATCACAGAAAGACAAATACTGTGTGATCTCACCTACAGGTATGGTTTAGAAAAATCAGACTCATAAAAGTACAGAGTAGAACTGGTATTTACCAGGTCCTGACTGTTGGGGGACTTGGGAAGATGTCATCACAAGGTACAGATTTTCAGTTATGTTAGATAAGTAAATTCTAGATATCTGATGTACAGCGTGGTGACTCTAGTTAATAATGATATATTGTATACTTGAAATTTGCTAAGAGAGTAGATTTTACGTGTTCACACCCCCCTCCCCCTGCCCGCCCAAACAGTAAGTATGTGAGGTGACTGACATATCGCAATCATTTACAATGTATGCATATGTCCAAACATCATGTTGTACACCTCAAATATATAAACTTCTAATTTGTCACTTACACCTCAGACTGGGGAAGAAACAAGAAGAGAATAAGACACTGCAAAAAGTTTATCTGTTTTATAAAATAAATATTTCCAAAGTACTTGATTCTTCTCTTGAAAGTCTATGCTGAGGTACATATTCCTTTTATTTTTAATGTAGTCGTTTCTTGGTGGATGAATTATGTCTGTGAAGCTGAGTCTACTTAACTGAGTTGTTCCCACACCATAATGAAAGAAAGGGATGCCAGTACATGGAACTAAAAAGCCTCCCTTTGAATGTTCATGACAAAACAAAAGCAACAAGAAAGCAACATCAGCAGAACATACAAAAGCAGCAAAAAAGAACTGCCAATCATTCCATAACCTTAAGGAAATTTACTCATTGAAAATAAAATGAAAATTCATCCTCAGTGCTTACAGAAAAGAACAGTGCTCAAATATGGTCCCCCCCATTGGAATGAATGCTTTCTCAACAGGATAACAAATGAAAATTGGATCAGGGACACATTTTCAATGAAAAAGACACACTGCCAGATGGCTTCTTGGCAAAGGAAAGGGAAGAGTTGATTAAACTGTCATGTGATGACTTCAAATTCAGCAAAGTGCAGTTTAGCAACTTTTCTTTGAGAAGGATAAAGAAGGACATTCAGGTACTAGGCTTGGTTTTGACGATAAGGTTTAAGATTACTTTGCAGCTTCATTGGTTTTCTGCCATTGCTCTCAATAAGGGAAAACACAAAACTAGTCTCAACCAAGAACAAAATTTCTGCTGAACACAACTCAAGTTTCTCCAGGACTAATTCTTTGAAACCTTGGTGCTAAACTCACTCATCATAAAGCATGTTTTACTTTTCAAGAAAAATATAATGTGCATGCTCATTTACAGACACTGTTACCTCCAGGTGAATTCGAATTTCACACCTCTTAGCAGATAAAAAGGGGCTACCAAAAAACTTGAGCCAAAATACAAATATGTCCCCTAGGGGCTTGTTACTCTGTTCATGTAGGGAAGGAAAAATAATTTTCTCTCTACTTCTCTGGGCTCTTGGCTGAGAATCCCTGTAATAAAGGACAGAGGAACAGAACAACAAACAGAACCTTGATGACATGTATGCCTCCCGTATACAAGGGAGATGCCCAGAAAAACTGTGTAACTCTCAAAAATGGCTCAAATCATCACTTTAAAAAATTTGAAGGCTTTGTTTATTTATTTGAGAGGGAGAGAGAGTATGAGGGGGAGAGAGAGGGGCAGAAGGAGAGGAAGAAGCAGAGACTCCCTACTAAGCAGGGAAACCAAGGAGCAGGGGTCCATCCCTGGACCTTGGAACCATGAGCTGAGCCAAATGCAGCTATTTAACCAACTGAGCCACCCAGGTGCCCCCAAGTCACCACCATTTCCAGATAAAGATAAAACAGGCTGGGGTGAGGGAGGCCAGGTAACGGAACTAGGAGAGGCACAGTAAATGGGTTATGGCTGCTATGTAGATTCAAGTCCATGCCTTCTCCAATGATGATCCTTTCTAGAGATTTAGTCATCATCCTCTTCCTAGTATGGAGAGGGAGACACACTTAGAATAGAGATTTCCCTTATAAAGGTAAATGTCTCTTACATTACAGGGTAACTTCCACCTCTGGTTTTGAGAACTTTTCCTTGTATCTGCAGCCTTGCAGAAATAATCAGCCCAAGATAATCCTTATGCCAAAAAGTATATTTGGAGATGGTAAATACTACTTCTTGTCAATCATCTTTCCCCCTTCTTCTAATAGGAGAGTACTAATTTGCTTCCCTAACTGTACTGACCCCATATGCAACAGTTGTCAGTTAGACGGTTTCTAATGCACCTGGCTTGGGAGGGCCAACAACAACGCACACACTTGGATTCTGTGCTGGGTGGAGGGTTGGGCATACAACAAGCAGACCAGTCAGCATCAATCTTGGAACTAGAATGGATGTTGGGAGAACGTGTCTCTCTTCTTGATGCTCCTGGATACTAAAAGCAAGCTAGACAACTGCCACCACAGAATGAAAACCTGCCCGACAATAAAAGAAGACACAGAAAGCAGAGATAAAAATGAGAGGAAAAGCTAGACATACCTCTCAAGGCATTGTTTCCATGCCAGGCTGCTGCTTTGCTTAAAAGCACCTCTGATCTTACGATTTTCAATTATAAGCCACTTAATATTTTTTCTTTAATTATTGGGATTTTGTCTTTATAAAAATAATAGTGTCTCGACTAATACACTAAAAATCTGTGTTTGGGAGGTGGACCGCCTGTATTTTTGTTAAAAAGACAAGATATTTACACCAAACTAAGTAAAAAGCATACCAGAACAATTCCTCTAATAGAGCAATAGTCTGCAGAGTTGCAGATCTTTGAGGTAAGACACTATATCATACACAAATTTTTATCTCCTCATAGTGTAGGGCTCATAAGACTTTTGGAATCTAATTGAATACTGGATATCCTGCCTATAAAATAGTATATATGAATGCGTCAGAGAACACAGTTTGTACCTATTAAACTCATGAATAAATTATTTCTTATCCCACTGCAGTTTGTTTTTGCCTTTAAGTATTTTTGTTTTGTTCTCTTATTCTTGTCTGACTCCATAACAGCTGGCATTGGAAAAATAATAATTAGATATTCAATTAGAGAGTGTCCACAGACTTAAATTCTTCTATTTATATTCTTCTAGAGAAAACTCCATGAAAACATAAATGAGAATTTTCATTCATAATTGTAATACTTCATGAACGTCATCATAACACTTTTTTCTTAGCATCTTTGTACTGCATAAATTACTTTTATATGTATTTTCATTTGCCATCTGTACCTCCTTTTCAAGGAACCTACTATGTTATTACATACTTGAAAGAACATCACCCAGCCACAAAGTCATCAACAAACAAACCCCAATCAAATAAAAAATGCTCTCATGGTTGTTGTTTCAATATTCCCCAGATATATCAGTAATACCTGTTTTACCGGAGTTTTCATAGCAGAGATGGAGAAAATTTAAAGCACATGACACTGAAATTTTCAATTAAGAAAACGTAATTAGACATCTTTTCAATTTTCTGTTGTGAAGTCACAGTCTGTTCTCCCCTTACAAGGCTACTTTCCTTAACTCCCGCCTCACCCTGGAACCTCTCTCCCCTACTTAAACAGAGAAACTTGGCTCTATCCCTACCCCTACATCCTTTACCTCACTCATCAAAAGTATCCAAACATCCTGAAACATACTTCTCAAAGCTTAATATGCACATGCATCACCCAGGAATCTTGTTAAAATGTTGATTATGATTTAGTGGTTTGGGGAGGGAAACTGGGATTTTGCATTCCTAAAAGCCCAGATGACACAGTTTTTGTATATCTGAGGATGACCCTTGAGTAGCCAGGCTAGAAAACTGAGGATGATATTAATTAACAAAACCTGTTTTCTCCCTTTCTACCACTAGTTTGTGCCAGTCTGTTTTTATGGGGTACAATTTGCTCATCTATAAAATGGAAATATATATGGTCATTGGTAGGCAGTAATTGTGAAGTTTAAATAAGCTTTTGTACTGAAATGCTTTGGAAACTGTGAGCAATGACATACATGTAAGATGTTACATATTCAAATTCTATGTATGTATCTGTGCCATTATCCATCAAATAATTGTAGAGAGTCTCCTAGTGCAAGGTCCTGTGTTAGATAATGAAATGACATCAACGAACTATCAAGACAGTCTCTCCCATTACGAAACTTAGAATCTGGTTAGGAAAGCAAGATGTTAGCATATTACCAAGTGAATAAGTTAATTACAAATGGTGATCTCTTCTAATAAGAAAAAGTGTATCACAGGAATGCCTGGGGGGCTCAGTAGTTAAGAGTCTGCCTTCAGCTTGGGTCCTGATCCCAGGGTCCTGGGGTTGAGCCCCGCATTGGGCTTCCTGCTCAGCGGGAAGCCTGCTTCTGCCTCTCCCACTCCCCCTGCTTGTGTTCCCTCTCTCCCTGTGTCTTTGTCAAATAAATAAATACAACCTTTAAAAAAAAAAAAAAAGAATGAAAAATTGTATTATGGCATGTGAGAGTGACCCCTGACCTACTCTAGGAGTCACATTTGCCTGATTTTTGACATTTCAGCAATAATTAACAAAGAGAAGAATAGGAAGTAACTGGGCAGAAGAAACTAAACAGGCTAACACTATGCAATACAAATCACATGGTTTGTTCATGGAACTATTTCAATATTCAACCCCTTGTGATTTTTATTTCTTTCACATTTATTATTACAATGTGTTGTATAACCGATTGATTTTCATTTTATATTTAGGGAAGAAAAACTGAAGTTCTTTTACAATCAAAACTACAAAATGGCTCCCAAATCTTAATTCATAGTCAGTTTATTGACTACACAAGGGTACAACCTACAAACCTACTTTCCCAGATCTCTTTTATTTTTTATAAAAGATTTTATTTATTTATTTGACAGAGAGATCACAAGTAGGCAGAGAGGCAGGCAGGAGAGAGAGAGAGGAGGAAGCAGGCTCCCTGCCGAGCAGAGAGCCCGATGCGGGACACAATCCCAAGACCCTGAGATCATGACCTGAGCTGTAGGCAGAGGCTCAACCTACTGAGCCACCCAGGTGCCCCCCCCCAGATCTCTTTCAAGGTCAGACTCTCCTTGTTGTAATAACTCACATTATTAGAAGAGTCTTTGAAGCACATTTTTTTTTTGTGGCCATATTCTAGTTTTAAGTTCAAAGTTCTTATAAGTTTATATTAGGAACAAAGGAAGGGAACATGAAAAAGGTGGAAGAATTTATTTATACTTTATATAGATTTTATAGAAGAATTTATATAGATTTATTGGGGGTTATTCTCATGAAAGATAAAGAGGAGAAGGTGTAAAGGTAGGCAGGGTGCCGGTAGACCAAAATGGCCCTGGAACACTGAGAAAGTAGACAAAGAAAGGAAAATATTTTAGGAAGAACAGCTCTGAGAAAGACACTGCCAGCCTGGTGGAGAAGGACGATACAAATACTGCCCCTGTACTGGGCAGAAGTGGTGAGTCCTTATAACATTACCTTGTTCAATCATTGCCTGGTAGCAGAGACAGATCAAGAAGACATCTTCAGAAAGAATGAAATCTTGCTATTTGCAATGATGTAGATGGAACTAGAGGGTATTATGCTAACCAAAATAAGCCAGTCAGAGAAAGACAAATACCATATGATTTCACTCATATGTGGAATTTAAGGAAGAAAACAGATGAACATAGGGGGAGGGAAGGGAAAATAAAAGAAGATGAAAACAGAGAGGGAGACAAACCACAAGAAACTCTTAACTATAGGAAACAATCTGGGGGTTGTTGGAGGGGGTCTGGGGTAAGGTTAACTGGTTGATGGACATTAAGGAGGGCACATGATGTGATGAGCACTGGGTGTTATATATACCTGATGAATCACTAAATTCCACCTCTGAAATTAACAATACAGTATATGTTAATTAAATTGAATTTAAATAATTTATTTTAAAAAAAGAAGACATCTTCTAGCTAAGTGACCTCTTTGTGGAAGGCTTCCCTCTTGAAAAAAGAACTGAATGGCAATGCTTCAGTGATTACCACAAACTCTTTTACCATTTTTCTCAGTTGCTTTTTTTCCTCACCAACTTTATGACTTTGGTTGCATTTTGAATAGTGCCAAATTTTTGTCTTTTTATTTATCACATTTTTTTCCCTCAGAGCTATCATTTGGCTTCTTACTCTAGACTCTGCTTCTAGTCTTGCTTAAGGAAAATCTCACTAGCCCCCAAAATATATAATTTTCTAACATTATTATTTATAAATTACTAAAATTTAAATCTTAGATTTATTGAAATTTATTATTTTATGATATAATTTATATTTGGGAGGCAATTATTTCATTTTTTTCCTTCCAGATGCATAACCAGTTACACTGCTACCAGGTAAAAAACTATTAAACTACTTTTGCCCACTAATTTTAAACGACACATTTTTTCCCATATGTTTTTCCATACTGAGTTAGACTCTTTTATGAACTTTTACTTATAGACCTGTAAATTATTTCCACTCCAGATTCATGCTATATTAATCATAGTTAATTTATTGTAAATTGTAAGTACATAGTTATATCAAGTTTCCACTCAATACTCATTTTTTCAAAGTGTATGACAGAAAGGAGGGGTTGAAAAACCCCTTCCCCCCAAGAAAACTATAAAATTGGGCAAAATATGCAAAAAAATAGCTCTGGAAACTCCTAAAGACACACTAGAAGTGGGAGAGTCTTCATTCATGAGACGTTGACAGAACATTGGATAAGGTCCCTGGGAGACTGTGGCTGTTTTTGCCTGGACCTGTTTTCATAGCCATTCCCGGCTCAGTTATGTGTGCTGACCATGTGGAATACGAGCTCACTGCCCAGGGAATGCTATCATGACTTGCAGCTGAAGCAAAAGCACACACTGAGCGTCACTGCCAGCAAAGTAGCACACTCCATAAAAAGAACCAGGGAAAGCCTTCAGTTCTGCCATTCTCAGACTGCAGTCCCATTTGCTGGGGCTATCAGTTAAGCTGCCATCTATTCTACAGGGAAACTAAAGGAATGAAAGAGCAGTGGAAGAGTGAGACAAACTCTGGGGGACTGGCAGGCTGCATGTACATGCAGGGGAGATCCAAGAGGATGGAGTGGAAAGCAAATGTCCAGAGACTTGAAGCTGTCAGAACTTTACATGTGCTCCCAATCAAACACAGATCTATCTGCAGAGGGCAAAAATCACACAGGTTCCCAGTGTTTGAGCACAATTTCTAACCAATCACTAGCTGATCATTGAGGTATGTGGATGCAGGAACCCCAGGAAGCCAGGCTAAAACATCAAAAAGAAGAAGAAGAAGAAAAAAAAAAAAAAAGCAAAACAAAACTGAGCAGAGACATTTGCTACTGCAGAATCCATACTAGGTATAATATATTATCTAACATGCCAATTTTCAACAAAACTCTATGAAACATGACCATGAAACAGAAAATATGACCTACACTCAAGAAATACAGCAGTTAATAAAAACTATCCTTGGGTGGGGACAGATGCTGACTATAATAAAGACTTTAAAGCAGAAATTATAAATATATTAAAAAATTAAAAGGAGCCATGTTTAAAGATTATAGAAACATGTGGTCAATATACAACACAGAGAGAATCTCAATAAGGAAACAGAAACAATATAAAAGGAACCAAATGGATATTCTAAACTTGGAAAGTACTATAGCCAAAATAAAAATACACTGGCCCAAGAGCATATTTTAGGTGGCAAAAGAAAGAAGCATCAAATTCAAAGATGGATCAATTTCATTTATCCAATCTGAAGACAGAAAGAAAGATTTTTAAAAAGGAATAGAGCCTCAAAACCTATGACAGAAAATGAACCATACCAACTTACATAAAATAGGAGTCCCAGAAGAAAAGAAGAGAAAACTATTTTGAAATGGGACTAAAATTCCCCAAATTTGATGATAAGCATTAATTTACAAAGCCAACAAACTCAAAAAACTTCACATGGGACAAAGATATATCTATATCTGGACACATCATAAATAAACTGCTAAAAAACAAAGGTTGAAAAATTGTGAAACAGCAAGAGAAAGATGACTAATCATGTACAAAGAAACAACAATATGATTAACTGCTAACTTCTCATCAGAAACAATGAAATATAAGAAGGTAGTGAGATGCCTTTTTCAAAGTGCTAAAAGAAAAAATTAAAACCTCTCCATTCAGGATGTATACCTAGTAAAGCTATCATCAAAAAAGAAAGAAAACAGGACATTTACAAGTAAACAAATATTAAGTAAATTTATTGCTAGCAGATATGTTTTAAAATATATTAAAGGAAGTGTTTCAGTCTTAAAGTACATGGCATCAGATGGTAACTCAAATCTACAAAAAATTAAATTAGGAGCAGGATAAATGAGAAAATGTAGGTAAATGTAAGTGAGTGCAAATACATTTTTTTCCTCTCCCCTTAAAGAGTTAAAGAAAATACTGAAGAAGCCAATAAGTATAAGACTATATTGTTGGATTTATTACATACATAAATGAGATGTACAGGAAAATAACAGTACCAAAGAAGGAATAAAAATGTAACCATATTGGAGAAAAGCTGCTATCAATGTATCTCAATTTAACTAAGTATTAACCTGAAATTGATTATAATAATTTAAGATTCATATTGTAATTTCTAGAACAATCACTAAGAAAATAACTTAAAAAAGAAAAGTGTTAAAAACAATAGAGGAATTAAAATGATAGAATAGAAATTTGTAATAATCACACAACAAGACGGTAAGAAAAAAATAGAAACAAAAAAAGACATGACACTTACATAAAATAAATAATAAAATGGCAGAGATTAATCCAATAATATCAGTAATATCCTAAATGTGGATAGATTAAAACTCTAATCAAAAGATAGAGATTGTGGGGCGCCTGGGTGGCTCAGTGGGTTAAAGCCTCTGCCTTCGGCTCGGGTCATGGTCCCAGGGTCCTGGGATCAAGCCCCGCATCGGGCTCTCTGCATGGCAGGGAGCCTGCTTCCTCCTCTCTCTCTCTCTCTGCCTGTTTCTCTGCCTACTTGTGATCTCTGTCTGTCAAATAAATAAATAAAATCTTTAAAAAAAAAAAGAGAGATAGAGATTGTTAGACTGAACTTAAGGACAATATTCAATTTTAGCTTATCTGCAGATCTACACTACAAAATTCATAAATATAGACAGACTGACATTAAAAGGCCAGAAAAAGTTGCATCATGCAAATAGTAACTATAAAATAGTTGCAGTGAATATATTAATAACAGACAGAATAGACTATAAACAGAATATATTACTAGAGACAAAGAGGGACAGTTCATAATGACAAGAGGATTAATATATCAGGAAAATGTAATGCCATTAATACATATGAACATATCAACTGAGCTACAAGGGACAATGGAGCAAAATATAAGCAAACGGAAAGTGTAATTAGGCAACTTAAAAATCATAGGTATCGATATTGGTATCTATCAAAGATAGATTGCTTTAAAAGTTAGGTAGAAGGGAAACTGGAAGGGGAGATGAACCATGAGAGACTATGGACTCTGAAAAACGATCTGAGGGTTTTGAAGGGGCGGGGACTGGGAGGTTGGGGGAGCCAGGTGGTGGGTATTATGGAGGGCACGGATTGCATGGAGCACTGGATGTGGTGCAAAAACAATGAATCCTGTTACGCTGAAAAGAAATATAAAATAAATAAATAAATAAATAAATAAAACAAAAAAAAATTAGGTAGAAAATTAGTAAGAATATACATGATCTGGCTAACACTAACAGACTTAGTTGACCTAACTCATATTTATAAACTATTCTATCAGGCAAGAAAAGAATATATATTCTTTTCATGTAAACATGCATTTGCAGGATAAATCTTGGGCTAGACCATAAATCAAAAGTCAGTCATTTTAAAGGATTAAAATATTTAAAAATATTGAATCAGAAATAATAGAAAAAAGGTTGGGGAACTCCCAAATACTTCCAACAAATAATACATGTATCAAAGAAGAAACTACAAAGGCAATGAGAAAAATATTTTTAATTAAATGAAAATGAAAAATGAAAAACAAAACGTGAACATTTACGAATGTAGGGATGCCTTGGTGGCTCCGTCGGTTAAATGTCTGCCTTCAGCTCAGGTCATGATCCCAGAGTCCTGGGACTGAGCCTTTCATCAGTCTCCCTGCTCAGTGGAGAGTCTGCTCTTCCCCTTCCTTCTGATGCTAAGCCCCAGCTCATGCATGCGCTTGCTGTCTCCCAAATAAATAAATAAAATCTTTAAAAAAATTTATGAGTATAGATAAATCAGTTCTTGGAGGGAAATATTGTAGTTTTAAATGCCTATTTTGGGGCAGAGATAAAAGGTTTTAATCTAATGTCTACCTTAAAAAACTAGAAGATAGGAGCACCTGGGTGGCTCAGTGGGTTAAGCCTCTGCCTTTGGCTCAGATCATGATCTCAGGGTCCTGGGATCGAGCCCCACATCCTGGGATCGAGCTGGGCTGTCTGCTCAGTGGGGAGCCTGCTTCCCCCTCTCTCTCTGCCTACTTGTGATCTCTCTTTCTGTTAAATAAATAAAATCTGTAAAAAAAAAAAAAAAGCAAAAAAACCCTAGAAAATAATGAAACAAAAAAATAATAACTCATGCAGAAAAAATAAAATGTGGACAGAAATAAATTAAATGGAAACAGGAAAACTACAAAGAAAAATGAAAGAAACCAAAAGCTGAGTCCTCGAAATGATCAACAAAACTGACAAAATTGTAGGTATGCTGACCGCATCTCCCAGACTCTGCCCTTGATCATACTTAGTGAACTTCCCCTGAGCCTAACAAAAGTTCCACACTGACTCTACCACTGACATTTCCAGCACCACTGGATCTGCTAAGTCACGCGGCCCAAGGGGCAGGGCAGCTTGCATGGAAATCCGGACTAGCGGTAGAGCCTTCGGTTTTGGGCCTTCCACTCAAAACTAGCAGCATTTCAGGTCCCTCGATAAATGAACCACAGTAACACACCCAAATGAAAAATATGTTACCTCCAAAATCCAAAAAGGACACTAGGCATTGGTGCCTTTTTCTTTTTTGGTTGTAGGAGGGGTAAGATATAATAATTTATCCTTCACCTTAGAAGGGATATCTCAATGCCTCACACCACTCAGTGGCATTTACTAAGTAAGAAGTATTCATGAACAAAACAAGTGAATTGCAGGTATATTTTCTTTAATGTAAAAGAGATGGATCAAATTTAATTAACAGTACTGATTTAAGTTCATGTATTCAGATGTTTTCCAGGTCAGCCAGACAATGGGAAGAGAAAAAGCCAAAAAGTGGGAACAGGTAGAAACTTAGAATATGTGGTGATTTTCCTAAACACACAAATGAGGGGAACCATGAGCCTCAACAATTCAAAACAAGTAAAGTTAAAGATGTGAGTCAAATAAAATTAAATTTAAAAAATTAAAAAAAAAAAAAAAGATGTGAGTCAAGCCTGTGATGGGCCTTAACTACTCTTGGAAACACCTTCTTAATGGTGCTAATGTAGTGAGAAAAATAAATACTCAGAATATTTTGAGCAGTATGACTCTCTCTTCAATAAGTCTTTTGTTGATGTTTAGTGAAAAGAATGGGAAGCTGCTCTCACAGAAACAGAGAGGAAGAAGCGCAGAAACCTCTTGGGCATTCCTCTGCCTTTCCCTCAGGCAGCTTCCAAGACACCTTCACCAAACCCACTGTCTGTTCTTCCTTTAGCCTTCCAGTTAGGCTGTGTCTCCTAGTTATATTAGAATCCTTACATATTTTTTCTTAGGTGCAAACACCAAACATTATTAAAAGTAGAGTTAAAAAAAAAAAAAGACTTTCTTGTCGCTGACAAAGTCATGTTTCCTGAGTTTAAATGATTCTTGAATTTAAATGAAAGACACACATTAATCATAAATTACCATAAACAGGTAAACAGTATACATTTTACCTTCTGAGAACAATGATATTCCTTGAAATGATGACTATTTTTTACAGACTTGTTTTCTGCAGCTGCTGTCAGGCCTGAGCACTGGGTTTGAACTCTTGTTACCAGACAGCCCTATCATCTTTAGGTTGTAATTATTTATTTTCTCATCTGTTTTTTCCTTCTGACTAGGGAATTAATTTTATTTGAATTTCTGTCTACTCTCAGCCTGTGAATTCCATGAAGGTAGAAAATGTATTTATGCATTTCTTATATCCCAGAGACTAGCAAAAAGTCTGGTATCAAATAAGTGCTCAATCAATATTTTTCAATAAAATTGAAGCCCACAAAAGACATTCTTCCTTCCTCCATAAAAATAAAGCTGGTAATTTTACAGACATATTTTCAAAATGACTTATTTTTTATGATTGTGACAGTTGCTGCATATGTCCTAGAATTTTTTTTCTTTTTTTAAAAAGGAAGAAATAGCTAACCGCTCTTATTATATAAAGTATTTTGCCATAAAATTTGAAAACAGACTGATTTTCTTACATTCTCGGGGCTTGCTCCAGGCATGGGAGCACATATTTTTAAATAAAATACAATTAGTGATTTTCATAAAGGCAGAAACATTGACTTCATTTTATTCTCCTGTGTGAGCTGATGCTTGGTGACAGTTCCAATCCTCCATGGACTTGTCTAACAATTCTGACTAGGCAACTCTATATTGGAACAGGGTAGGAATATAATTGTGCTCTTGTTAAAACATGCTGTAATGTCAGGCACACTGAATCTTAATTCCCAAGGTGGATCCAGATAATCAGGAAATTCTCCAACTGCAGGAGGATGTTGAAATAGCATGTGACATTTTTACAGCTGGCCATAATTTCATGCTTTGCCACCTTTGATCAAAGTGTCACCTTAAATGAAGGCAAGAAGACAGGAAATGCTACCGTGAAATCCGCAATGTATCCAATCCACCTGAATCTGAAGGTAAAACCCTCAGTAATAATGCTCTCCCCAAAACTCACAGGCTGAGGGAAGCCAATTAAGTTAGAAAACTCCTATAGCTAACAATATGTTTTAAACTGTCTCTAATATTATTTTATAACTTAAACCTATCACAAGTAATTTCAAAGTATGGGAATTGCAGAGAAGGCATCAAGTTAATGGGAAAATACAAATTATTTATATACTGAATTGGTCACATGAGGCATAAGAACATACAGCTTCTGTGATAAATAATATATAAGTAAGCATTCTCCAAACTACAACTGTAACCTGACAAGCCAACATATGAGAATCCATTATTGACTCCTTCCTGTACAAAAAGAGCTCTCACTGAGAAATCATCAAGTGTTAGTTTAGGAGGATGAAATATTTAGGAGAGTCAACAATATTGAAGATACTACACTACTAGGTGTTAGGGAAGAAGTCATCTGCTCTCAAACCTTCCAGGTTTGGTACCATAAATTTAGCCATGACATGTTAAAATATTTGCAACTTATCTTAGTCTGTTTGGGCTGCTAAAACCAAATATCACAGACTGGGTAGCTTATAAACAACAGAAATTTATTTCTCACAGTTCTGGAAGCTGGAAGTCTGAGATCAGTATGCCAGCCAGCATGGTGGGATAGAGGCCCTCTTCCAGGTGGCAGACTTCTCTTTGTATCTTCACATGGTGGAAGGGGCTAGGGAGCTCTGTGCAGTCTTTTTCATAGGAGCAAATACCATACATGAGGAGTCCACCATCATGACCTATGTACCTCACAAAGACTCCACCTGCTAACATCATCATACTGGGTAGGATTTTGACACATGACTTTCAGGGAGACACAAACGTTCAGACTACAGCGTGACCTAATAACTGTACTGTAAATTTTAAAACTACATATATTCCTACTGCCTCAACATCTCCCAAAATAGACTATGAATGTCTCATCCAAGTAACCAGGTGTACCCATATGATGAAGCAGCCCCTGCCACAAGTTCTTCTTATGTTCCCCTTTCTGTGACCTACTGTCCTCAAGGGATATCCCATCATTCCTTTTGCTTGTGTACTCCACCTGACCACCAGTTGCCCATGGCTCCTTGTGCTGTCTGCTCCCCAACTGCTTGTTTGAGCCTATTCCCTTTGCACTCCCCTCTATGTGGCCCCTCATGACTCCTGTCTCTCTAGGACCTGTGAGTATACTAAACTTTGTTTTCTTGTACCTTTCCTTTGTCCCCTCTTGTGGATGCATCTGCCAACCATCTATTTAAAGAATACAAGACAGTGATAAAATAGGAACTTAGAAGAGATTTTTCAAAGAGAGCCATAAGTTACTATGGATAGGCAATCTGATGAGTTAATTTTACAGATGAAGAATTTAAGACCCACAAAGGCAGTGGCTTGATCACAGTCTCCAAGCTAACGAGTGGCAGAGCAAATACCTTATCTCAGGTTTTTTAATAGAAAACCTAGTATTCTCTTGTATAAATACAATATACCAAGGCTCTAACTATCCAATTTTCTTGCGTACTTTTTACAACAGATTAGATCTATAAATTAAGATAGTAAAGACCAATAATTATTGCAAAGATTATCCACACATTAATAAAATTTTGGGTTGGTTAATCTGCTCAAATAACCAAGTTTGGATAAATTATTTTAGGATTACTATCTTAACAGTTACTATGTTTAAAACCAAGGAAACAGTTGTATATATAACTGCAATTGGCAAGGAATTCTTTTCCTTCACCTCTGCATTTTTTTGTTGTCCACTATAGTGTAAGTAGCTACCCTACAGCTTAGTATTCTTAAAAAAAAAAAAAAAAAAAAAAAACATTATTATAATTCATAATTTGGTGGATCAGGAATTTGAGTCAGGCTTGTAAGGGAGATTCTTCTGCTTTAAATGGCATTTATCGGGGCCATTCCATGGCGTTCAAGTGGTAGACAGATGGTGGAAAAGTTGGTCTCAACTGGGTCACTTCTTTCTCACTGTAGCCTCAGAGCATCTTCATGTGTGCTTTTCAGCAGAGTCACTGGACTTCTTACACGGCATCCTAGGGCTCCAAGAGACTTAGGAGGAAGCTGCCCGTCCTGCTAAAGGCTAAGCCCGGAACTGGCATAGTGTCATTGCTACCACACTCTGTCAAGGTAGGCAGAAGGAGAAGTAACCCCTAATGTTTGACAGAAGGAATGTGACTGTCTGTGAGGCTATCCTTAATCTTATACATTATCAGCAAAAAGTTTATATTCAAATACCTTTAATAACTGCATTCTTTTCCTTAATCTTCTGATTTAGAATTTCTAAGCCTTCTTAATAAATGTTTAATATGAATTTGTTAGTCTTAAGACCTTCTAACTTAGCCATATTGAACTATCACTAAAGTTGCCATTTTTATTTTAGGTTTGCAAACAATCAGATACACTTAGTTAAATAACTTTCCTACTTATCAAGATTCATATTTTCGGTTTTGCTATTGCTATATTGTAGGGTTTTGATATCATTGAGACTCAAACTCAGTTAAATTTGACAGGAAAAGCCTCCCCCCCACACACTGCTTGGGTTTATTGCATATTTTTAAAGTGATTTTCTGAGTAAACCATAGATAGTGTAACTACATCATCTTTGAATAAAATTGACAAGAAAGGGAAAACAAACAAAAGTATTATTTATAAGCAGCTATCCAATGCTAGGTATACGGATAGAAATGGAGTAACCACTGCTAGGTAATACATTTTACTTAACTGTTGTAACAGTAGTAACTGGTATTAAATACATATAATTAGCTGGATTTTTACCAATGAAAGAATGTAGTCTAAGTTGGGAGAATGACAGCAAACCTGGGAAGGTATGCCTCCAAACTAAGAGTTTTTATACTTTATGGCACTGGGGTATAATCTTGATTGGGTATTTATATGTACTTGAATCCCCAGTTCACCATAAAAAATATTAAATGGATATGATCACATGTTTCTTATACTCCGTAATCTACACATAAAACTGAGGTTAAAACAGGAATAGAGTTAAGTTTATATTACAGAGTGGTTTGGATGGTAAATGAAATAGAAAGATCAAATATTGTAAACCAGTTTCAATGTGGGTATAATTTTCAAATGGATGGAGAGTTTTAAATTAGTGGATATATAATAAAATATCTGGGCAGATATTTTATTACAAAAACTCAAACTCTATGTACCATATTTTTCTGACAGAAGAGAATCCTGGAGGCAGCTGTAGCCAAAATTGTATTTTCTCACATGGAAAACTGTGAACCCCCCAGAGATACTAGTATTATCCAAGAAAGAAGCCAGGTGATTACCAAGGCTAATCAGGATTTCTAAGGACTCAGATAAATTTGAGACTATAATAGGATTACATTCTCTGCTACTCAAGCCATTGATATTTGCATATTAAGCTGGTAGGGTTTAGAAATTGGGATAGCTCTACTTAGCCCAGATTTATGCCAATAACAGAAGACAGAACTTTTCTTGATTTTCCTTTCTACAAAGAAATAATAGGAGAAAAAAATAAGTCCCCCTCTATATAGTTACTTTCAATTCCCATGATTCAATGAGACTGTGTTATCAAAAGGGGCAGGGGGGGGCGGGATTAGGGGTAAGGGAGTGGAGGGGGGGGAAGAAACTCATTTCAAGTGCTAATTATATGAGATTAAAAATTCAGAACACATAGAATATTTTACTTTTATAAAATTACCTTTTTAAAAGGTTCCAATGTTGAAGTCACATGAGACAGAATTTAGGTAAAAGAAATGTTTTCTCCTAAAAAATAGGAAAGAAAGTTATGTTACAACCCATCACATAAAAATACATATTATTAAATTAATAATGCATACCTTATAATATGTTAATACATAATACCAACAAAACAGAAAGCATGAATTCAATATTACAAAGCGATTTCCTCATAGCTAACCAATTACAGTACAGCAGAATCATGTACTATTTTTGACTGATAAGCATCTAAATGCTGAGTCTGATTGCAAAAGAGTTGATTGACTTGACCTGCCAAAATAGATCAAGGTGACTGATGGTGTTGAGTCACTCTCTAAGCAGTTCTTCAGTAGCACATATTACATTGTTCACACAAAAATAACCATTTTACTATATTTTAAACTGTTAAGTTGAAAAACCACACTTTCTGCCTTCTAGCCCCTACCCAGAGAATCAATTCTAAATACATGAAAGAAATGTAGCCTACCCTCTCCATTAAAAGGGTCACTAATCACATGGGGCTACTTCAGTTTAAACATAAATGAATTTAAAATGAAATAAGGGTGTCTGGGTGGCTCAGTCATTGTTAAGTGTCTGCCTTGACTCAGGGTCCTGGGATTGAGCCCTCCATCAGGCTCCCTGCTTGGCAGGGAGTCTGCTTCTCCCTCTGCCCCACCCTCCCACTTGGGCTCTCTCTTGTTCTCACTCTCTATCTGAAACAAATAAAACCTTTAATAAAAAAATAAAATTAAGTCTGTAGTTCCTCAGTCACCTTAGCTCCATTTCAAGTACATTACAGTCACATGTGGCTCGTGGCTATCTTATTGGTCAGTGTGCGTATAGAACCTTTTCATCAGAGCAGAAAGTTCTGTTGGATAACCCTGAACCAGACAATTTCTTTGGTTGGAATTATGCTTTAGTGTATAATATTAAGGGCTATCTAATTACTAAGTCTTGAAAGACCTTTCAAAGACACGATAATATTGAACAAAAGATTACTGATATTACCATAGCTATTACTTTCTACAAATGGACAAGTAAAATATAAATAATAGATTTTTTTCTTAATTGGCCCAGACTAAAAACAGGCTGAAGTCTAACTCAGACTAGAATATGAAAATAAGCATAACATAACTAACAGTCAAAAAAAAAAAAAAACAAGGAAGAAAATTGATGCAATATTAAAGACTGTTTTTAGTTTGTTTGTTTTGTTTTAATCTACAAAATTGGCAAAACCAAAAAAGTGGCCATTTTCATTCAGAGCTGGTATGAATACGAATTCAGCAAATGATCTGATATTATCTTGAACTGTTTTTGTTTTTTTTTTAATCTTGAACTGTTAAAAAACACACATTTTGGCCCACCTTCATGAATCTGTCCAATAGAAACTAAGCCTTATAGTTTATTTTGAATTACTTATAATGGCAAACCTTGGAGACAACATTAACGTACATCAATAAAGGAATAGTTTGATAGGTTATGGTACACTCATCATATAAAAATTACACAGTGTTTTTTAAAAAATACATTACATCTTCCTTCTTTCATGTGTAGAGATCACACTTAAACTACACACACCCGACATACTTTAAAGTATAAAATTAACCATAAAACAAAAACAGAAAAATAAGGGTATGCATGAGGAGAAGAATAATGGGGGAAAACAATTACCCAATACAAAACCAGAAGTTAAATATATGTGCACACACAGGAGCATGAACAAAGTTGTGAAAGGTTCTACACTGGGCTTTTAAAATGACTTGTCTTTGAGAGTTAAGAAAGGAATTTATAAGAAAGTTATCAATTTGGTCCTTACATATTCTTTCATTGTTTCTCTTCTTCAAAGGAGCATATATTATTTTGTAATTTTAACATATTTAATTAAAAATAATTCATTGTACACCTGCTATAAATAAGCCTATTCTGCAAATCACAGCAATAAATATTAATAAATTGGACTTAGTACTTCATAATTTATAAAGTACTTTCATACATATTTGATCCTTACAAGGAACCCGTCAGTGTAGTTGGGCAGAGGATAAGTGTTCCTTTTTGAAAATACACCCAGTAAATAAATGGTGGAGCCAGAATTAGCACCAAGGGTTCTGAATCTTTATTTCATTGTCTTTCTGATATCACAGCACCTCCAATGAACAACCCCAAAGAACAAATTTTATACAAGGAGAAACTGAGTCCTAAAATAGTTCATATGTCAAATCTTTCCAATTCTACTATTTTAGTACTTGTCTTAAGCATCATCCTGTCTTCTGCAACTAAAATCCTTTTAAACACTTCTACAAAAAGAGAAGTTTATAATTAGGATAAAAAGTATGTGTGTGAAGAATTGTAACTTGCTTATTTCAAAGATATCCTTTATGTATAAAAGAATATTTAAATTTTGGAAAATTATTTTTAACTGAAGTACAATCTTCCTTATTTTATTCATTCGCA
Source organism: Enhydra lutris kenyoni (assembly GCF_002288905.1). Lineage (NCBI taxonomy): Eukaryota > Metazoa > Chordata > Mammalia > Carnivora > Mustelidae > Enhydra > Enhydra lutris. The sequence continues at coordinate 36,658,175 of NW_019154100.1, read as the reverse complement.
ACAAGGAGTAACACCCTTTTTTGAAGATATGCTGCACAGATTTCTGGGTACTGTTAAAGTTGGGGCAATCATTAGACATCAAGTATTGAGGAAAAGCACAGCATCTCTTCCAAATAATAAAGATAAAAAGGGGAATGTAAGCACTGGCAGAGCCATGAAGGCAAGGAGGGGTACAGAAGGAAGTGGGGGTGGTGAACCGGATGGCTTCATTTTGCCTTTATTTTTGGGGTTAGGAATACTTGTCCACAGTAAGTGAATTTAACTTACAAATAATGTGGTACAAATGTATGGGGTACGATTTTGTTATAATAATGAGTAAACTGAAATTGATATATGTAACATTTATCCAGGATGAATCTATTAACATTTTAAAATAGTAATGAGTTAACAGCAGTAGAGACATACATAATCTCACACAGAATGAATCAGTTCAAACATCAGAGCTATTGTTGTACATTATGCTGAGCTGCATGGGGTTATCTGATGTCTGTTTTCAGTATTGATAAATATTGTGATTTTTTTTAAACTGGTGTCTTTGCAAACAAAGAACACTGTGTAACCTGTTCAAAACTTCAGTTGGAAAGGACTGTGCGATAATATGCTTTCCCTACTTGAGCTTAAATTTCAGTTTGTTTTCAGTTCAGGTTCCCATTTGCTTTTAGTCTCCACAGTAACTAGGCATATTAGGGAGCTCAGACACTTATAAATATCATAAGCCAGCTGCTCTCTTACCCATAGGATTTCTGAAAAACTTCCAATGGGAAAAATGGGCTGGAATCCAGAGCCAAAATCCCCAAGTCTGAAACAACAGAAATAGAAACTAAGAACTGGGAGGAAAAGAAAAATAGGATATTTAGTAATCACTCTCAGTGATTACTAAATCTAGCATCTTTGATTTTTTCCAGGTGACTAGTACCATTCAACACTTGATACATGAGTTTCGGTATAAACCTTTGTTTCATTATTTTGTATACATCTGTTTACAGAGATGGATACAACTCATATAAGGCATTTCAAAAGAAGTACATCTGTTGGAGTTGAACATATAGTGCCTTTTGAAAAATAAAAAGGGAGAAATGGTGATCTCATGAATAGGAAAGGAAAAAGAAAGTAATCTGCCAAAAGGAAAATCTGATTAAGCTCCAAAGAGTACGAAAAGATTTGAGATTTTCACATGTGTACAGACAAACTAGTGTGGGCTCATCACTATAAGATGGATACATTCAAAGTGATGAGTTCTCTCCAGTTCCAAGGAACCCAGTATCATGTCCTGTGGAGCAGGTAACTAGCTACTAGAGATTTCTAAATTCATATGGGAACTCTGTAAGGTGTCAGTAGCCAAGTGGAAAGGACATAGAAATGGGTGAACAGATTTTATAAAAAATTATTTAGAGATATCATTTAAAATGCAAGAGAGGTATGGTCCTGGTTCTGGGCCAGTGGGGAGGCAGCTGCAGTGGGAAACTCCAAGAAAAACAAATGCAAGAATAAAGGTAAATTTCAATATCTCATGTGCTGAGTTCACTGCCAAATTTTTATTTCCATAAGCATGGAAAAGAAGTTGTAAGGTTTTACAAAAGCATACAAATATTTTGCTAAAAGTTTGATATTTGTAGAATTGTCAGTTAATGCATACTATGCATATGGCAAGATCATTAGATACTCAGTAAACCTACGGAAAAATGTTACCAACATCTTTGGTTTTAACAATAAGAGCTGAAACAATCTGCACTCTAATATTCAACACAATTCTACAATACCTTCTTAGTGCTTATTGTTATGGATGTGACGGTCCATTCTCCTTATTTTGTTGTTTACTGGATGGAGTTTGTCACCCCCTGAGAGAATTCGTCCATTTCAGCTTAAATATTCTGACAGATTCTGTGGCTAGCTAAACCTTTCTGGACTGTGGGTGCCATACTAAGAATCTTCCAAGTGGTGGGGTCCTTGGCCCTGGCAGCTAGTGGAGACACAAGAAAGAACCCATCCTCTGCCTCTCAGCTCCCTGAGATGGAGTTGTTGGTCAGTTCTCTGGCAAGAGACAAGTCTCACAACTCCAAGTCATTTCTCTTATTCATCCTCAAAATGAATATAAGAATGCTAACTCCCCTGTTGAAAAACAGGGTAGCTGGAACACAAGAGACAATCTGTCAATAATAATTATTTGTGTTATTGTAAGGCTTGAATGTGTACATACCTGGCAATTACAGGTCACCTTATGAAAAAAGAAGCAAAGTTTGAATTGCTTTGTTTTTTACTGCACTGCTGATTCTATTTCAGATATGAATTAATTAAGTCTGTTTACTTTTATGCTTTAATTATGGGGGCAAGCTACATACATATGGGTAAAATAACAATTTAATGCACAGTTTCTGAATGTGCCATAGACTGCAATTAACAGTTATCGATAAGGTCTGTTAAACTAGTCTTATCACTATAATTTCCCTTAGTATCATGATCAATATTTAAAAATATATTTTAAAGTTATGCTTATTGTTAATCATCTCCTAAACCCTTTATCATTCTATAATGACAGAAGGTGTGTTTATCTTAACCACTTGCCTGGTAATATTCTGTATTCAGAAATATTTGTTGGGTTGCCTGGGTGGCTCAGTCGGTTGGGCGTCTGCATTTGGCTTGGGTCATGATCCCAGAGTCCTGGGATCGAGCCCCGCTTTGGGATCCCTGGTCTTCAGGGAGTCTGCTTCTCCCTCTCCCTCTGCCCCTCCTTCCTGCTCATGCACTCTCTCACTCTCTCTCAAATAAATAAATAAAATCTTTACAAAAAAAGAAATATTTGTTGAATGAATGAAAGAAGGGAAATATCTATAATAAGAGGATAGAACGTTGTAATAAAAGCAACATTTGTGGGGAAAAAAAGAATGAAATTTATTTTGGCTGGAGGGATGTTTGAACAGTAAAGATAGGAAGACAGAAATACTCATGGTCATTTCAAAAGACCATGATGAGATCAACCTGATGAGCAGAAGTTTCTGAAAGAGAGCATAAGGAGACAGAGTTGAAGAATCAATATAGAGCCAGATTACCAAGGACTTTGAAAGTTAATTTAAAAAGTTCAGATTGTATTCTGTAGAATTAAGAGTAAAGGAAAGATACGGGCCAACAGAAACATCTCCCAGTTTTGGTAAAATGATTACTAAATATATAATACTGCTCATGAAGCAGATAAGAAAAATAACTTTTGTGCATGATCCTCACCTTTATTAAACCTTCTAGCTAAATTTGGAGCCACAAATCCAGATTTATAAAAAGTCAAAACCTTTAACAAATTTTCAGTATCTCACAGCAGTAAAGGCAAAACTCCTAGGGAAAAAAAAGCATCATTAATATTTTCATATCATATTCCATGGTTCACTATATACTTATCAAAGTAGAATCCATCTCCAGGTGGAGTTCAGAAACCTCCATAGGCATTAAAAGTGGGTTATGGAAACTGGGGCGCCCCAGGCTAGGGATGATTGTGACCTGGAGATAAGGCATTCTGGGAGGGTGTCAGCAGCAGAGGGGCAAAAGACAGAGTCTAATATTTACTGAAGGACTGCTATGTGCAAAGCCCTGGGCTTTCAAAACACAATCTCATTAACAGGCATTTGATGAGTTCTAGGCAAGTAGGAACTATGCTACAAGGGTAGGTGTAATGGAGACTAAGACATTTCTACTAAGTAAATAATCAAGACTTGAACTATACAAATCTCAAGTATACAGCATGAGAGAAGACCACAATAAAACACTTTGAAGAGAAAATGGGCAGCTACTATTTGCCTACCATTTTTCTTGAGCACAAACTATTGTCCTTCAATGAATTCTTTATTTCAAATAAAAATGCACATTTTCCCCAAACTGTCTTGTGTCTACATCTGGGGTGACTATTAAATCTTTCAGTCACTCTCAGCCAGTGACAGTTGTGACACATTAGTCAACTCTACGTGAGTGAACATGGTTGTTACATGGAAGTTTGACTAGAAAATTGTGATTACTTAACAGTTGAGTCAAAAATCATTTAGGAATCAATTTAAAGAAAATTAGCCATAGTTATAATTCTGTTGAGAACTTCCAATGAAATTTTATTTTATTTCTAGCACCCAAACTGGAAAAATAAGTCACTGGCTGGAAAAATAACACACTGATCCAATAGCTGAAGATTCTTTTTAGCAATGCTCGTATCACAATGCTGGTAGAACAGAAGATGAAACTGTGAATTGCAAAGATATTAAGAAAAGCCAAACTCAGAGTTTTTAAAAGTTTTAGAAATGCCTTCATTAATTTATTTTGCTTATATTTTCTTTTACTGCATGCAAATAATGCTATAGGATTTTATGTGTGTGTGTGTGTGTGTGTGTATTTATTATTTTTTTAAAGGTTTTATTTATTTATTTGACAGACAGAGATTACAAGTAGACAGAGAGGCAGGCAAAGAGAGAGGAAGGGAAGCAGGCTCCACTGAGCCACCCAGGCACCCCTGTTTTTTTTTTTGTGTGTGTATGTATGTATATACATATATATATATATATATATATATATATATATATATATATATATATATTTAAAAGAACTTTTTCAGTAAGTATAAAGTGAAATGTCTGAGTGTTACTCACTATTGAGTTATAGTGCAATTCTTCTTCTTCACAATAGAAATTAAATAATCATGGATCTTTTAAATCAATGGCATCTTAGATTTGATGAAATACAGTATGTTCCAGGAATTGTGCTAAGAGTTCTAGGAGTAAAACTTTACTATATCCTCACACCTTGTCTATTTTATGGTCTATACTATACTTCAGATGTGTAAAATGAACCACACATGCAAAGTCCATTTCCATAATCCTACATACAGTTAACAGCAGTTCCATTAGAACCTATTAACATCCAAAACAGAGATCAGCCTTGAAAATCCCCTGAGCAGGAAAAAACTATGTTATTCACTTAAACAAAGCTTAATTTAGCTTATTTTGTAAGATTAACTTAACCTGGGTCATTTCTTGCTTATGCCTCTGAAGAAGGAAAACTTAAACTGTTTCCCAAGATTAATAGGAGATAACCACTGACCAATTCCCTATCATTTATGAAAATTCTAATATTATAACCAGTTGCTGAGAAGAGTAGCCACTGCCTTCTCAATATTACAAGCTTCTTTATAACAATACACCCCCGAGTCTCATTCCATGTTTTGATTTAAGTGATTCCTGTTTATAAACTGTATTTCAGCTTTATTCCTCTGTATAAACTTTCAGTGATTCACCGGTTTTACTTTAGCTATTTCTGAACTTTTTACAAATCCCTATCTGTCTAATTCTGAGATTTGCTCTGAATTCTGATGGCAGTGGATCTCAAACTTCAGTATGCTTAACCATCAACCAGTGAGTTTGATAAATATTTAGATTTCTGAACTAATTCCCAAGAGACTGTGCTTCAACACACATAGCATAGACTGGAATACACATTATGAACACACATCTAAATTGATTTTTTAGCAAAAGATTTATATACCTCACTAATACTTTTCTCTAATGGTTGATGGTGGAACATAAAAAAAGGAGTCTAGTCAGCCCATTTGGGGCATACAGTCAATATCAGACAACAGTAAGGCAAATTAGAGTATACTCCTCCAAGTTCCCTTGATGATGATATAAGACAGAAACCACAGTGTGGGGGAAAATAGGAGAGGAACATGTAAACACTGAATGGCACCAGCTGTGAAGGTTAGACAGCTGCACAGGTCGACAGTCAAGCATGTAACTGTTCAGCAGATATAGGTAGAGAGTATTTAACCAAGTCATTATGCATCTGAGTTGCAAAGATACTAAAAATAGTAAGTCTCAGAATGTTTAGAAATTTTAGAAATAACTTACCAATTTGTTTTGTTTATTTTAATGTTTATAAATAATGCAACATGATTATTAGCATGTGTACATGCACATATGTTTTAAAGTTCGTTCACTAAGTATAAAACAAAGTGTCTAAGTTTCCAAAGATGGAATTGATGACATGTAACCTCCTTCAAAAAGCAATATCCCACGTTACTTCTTCAGGTTTAACAACAACTATGTTAAATGCAACAATGATAACAATACTGTAAAATTTCAGGTAAGGTAACACCTGAACTTACCTAATTTCACTGGCTCTATTTTTTTTAACTTTTTTAAAAGATTTTATTTATTTATTTGATAGGAGTTAGGATGAGGGGTGGGGGGCAAAGGGAGAGGGTGAAGCAGACTCCCTCCTGAGCAGAGAGCCTGATGCAGCTCTCCATTACAGGATCTGGAGATCATGACCTGTGCCAGAGCAGATGCTTAACCAACTGAACCACCCAGGTGCCCTTTCATTGGCTCTACTTCTTTTTTTTTTGTTTTGTTTTTTTAGATTTTATTTATTTAGTTGTCAGAGAGAGAGAGAGAGAGAGAGTGCGAGAGTGAGCACAAGCAGATAGAGTGGCAGGCAGAGGCAGAGGGAGAAGCAGGCTCCCTGCTGAGCAAGGAGCCCGATGTGGGACTCGATCCCAGGACGCTGGGATCATGACCGGAGCCGAAGGCAGCGGCCCAACCCACTGAGCCACCCAGGCGTCCCAGCTCTACTTCTTAAATAAACAAACAAACAAAAACGTTCATTCATTAAAATTATATTTAATAAATTCAAAAGTATATCAGAGTGATAGCCGCAGAATAAGAATTTTGATTAATTTCTCCCATAACCAGGTGGAAGAAAGGAGATACTCTGTTTCCCTCCCTCATATTACAAAGGAACATGGAAATAAATGGAAGGAAACCTGGAAAAGCTTTATTTAGAACCCTTATCAATTAATAAGAGCTGGAATCAGGAACAGATTATGGGGCATGTACAACATAAACATCTCCCTCAGTTACCTTTGAGAAGCACACCAAACAAAGGCAGTCACACTGAATTTGGGTTTTGTAGTAGTGCTCAAACAAGCTTATGTTTGGCATGGATAGAAACACGGATCCCTTGTTACCACATAAAATGCAAAATACAAAATTAATTGACACAGAAGTCAAGCTAATATTGGTGTCTACTCTTTTCCCAACAAGTTTCTGTGTTTCTAAATTAGCAATGTAAAGTTATGACCATGTTAAACATTTCTACTTCGTTTTGTTAGAACTGAACTATTTGAACATGTTAAAACAGACACTTGAACAGAATACAAGCAACTGGACAGAAATTATCCCAATTTTCAACTGGAAAAGAAGAAAATTATCTTAAACATGTTTAATGCCTCAATAAATGAGAGAAACATACTCTAAATAAAAATAGGCCTTTCAAAAACTCCTTCAAATTATTTCTTATGAAACAATAAAAAAGAACAAAATAAATTTTAGAATATTTATAATTTTATCCTCAGTGATATTCAAGAAGAAACTGTATCTATACAACTTGATAAAGAAGTCCTGATTAGGAGCCATTTCATTGAGGAAAACTGAGTGGAATTTTTAAGAGAAGGAAGTTAAAACTACAATGGAATCAAAGGATAACAGATTTGAAATAATAATTTTTAAAAAGCTACTGTGAAATAGCAGTCAAACCTAACACTTTTTCCATAATGAGAAGAAAGGGGAAAAAATGTGATAAGAGACAAGATTTAAGAAGCATTTTTGTCTATTCTAACATAATATGGCTACCAGGATAGGAATGAGAAAAAAATCTTCTTCAAAGCATTGAAGAAATGGAAAGTTAGTTAGAGTTTATCTGGCCAAAGTCTAGTGGAGACTGGAGCTGTAAGGAGAGAAATGAAGCTAATTTTCCCCTGATGGCATTTACCAAATACTGACTCTCAGATTTTCTAATTTTTATGGGGCAAGAAGTATTAAAAATATCCACTTTTTTTTTTCTTTTTCTTTTCTTTTCTTTTCTTTCTTTCTTTCTTTTTTTCTTTTTTCTTTTTTCTTTTTTTTTTTTTTTGCCTACTATAACTTCCTTATTCTTTCTCCCATCTGGCTACAAAAGTCTTTCACTTTATACTGCTTGGTTATTGCAAGGTTACTTTCCTTCAGGGGATGACAAGAGTCTATTAGGCAGATTATCTAACTAGTGCTGATCAGGCGATTCCTGATTGACTGGTTTAAGATTCCATTTCCAGGACAGCCAATACTAATTAAGTTTGAGATTGGTGATGTGGGGCCTAGCATATGGTATTCCATTTTTGGCCTGTTGTTTTGCTTTTAATAGATTATAGAGAAAAAAAAAGTCATCCCAGATGTAAGGGTGGAAATATAGTAAGAACTGTACAGTGAGTGCTTCTAGTCCAGGAATAATGGGACAAGTCAAAAAACAACTGAATAAAATATTTAAAAACCATCTCATTTAAGCCATCTAAGAGTTACTTTAAAAAGATGAAATTTTGGGCGCCTGGGTGGCTCAGTGGGTTAAGCCTCTGCCTTCGGCTAGGGTCATGATCCCAGGTCCCTGGGATGGAGTCCTGCATCCAGTTCTCTCCGCTCAGCAGGGAGCCTGCTTCCCCGCGCCCTCTGTCTGTCTGTCTCTCTGCCTATTTGTGATCTCTCTCTTTGTCAAATAAATAAATAAAATCTTAAAAGAAAAAAAAGATGAAATTTTAAGCCAATTATTTAGGAGAAATTGGAAGTCAGAGAGGTAAAAATGACATTGGGTGCTGTTTTTTCCACCACACGGACTAGCAATATCAGAAGGTATGATGGACAGTAGATCTTTCCATAGTCTCATGGGTTGGGGGTTGGGGAAGTACAAATCAGGACCTGCTGAACTGAGGTTTGAAAACCTAAAGAACTACAAAATATAATTAAAGTTGAAATTAAAATAAGCCAGAGAGTAAAGACCAGCTGTGATCATTTCAAGGCCTGATTGTATTAATTAGGGGGGCCTAGAAGCAGAGCACATCGACCATAGATCTTCATTTCTAATGCCATTCTCCAATAGAAGGAACCAGTAGCTGGTGGAAAAATGGATAATTCTAGGACTGGAGCAGGAAATATATAAGACGAACCTGGAGCATCTTATAGTGCCAGAAAGTATGGATATGCATCCTTTCCCCTAAAACATTATGTACACAATGACAGGGATTTGTCAAAAAGAATAGGAGCCAACTGAAAGATCTACCAATAGCTGAAGCTGGAACAATCTGAACAACAAAATAAATAAATCAGAGTTTAATTATATCCTATAGTATAATACACCTGTGAGTCTCATAATGATATAAATAAATGACTGAATTAAAGAAATAAATGTGGGCAAACAGAACACATTCTAAATAATTTTTTTTGTCAATACTCTGCTCTCAAGGAGGAGGTAACTTCCCATTCATTATGTGGGCTGTATATAGTAACTTCCTTCCAAAGAGATCAATATGGAAACAGGAAAAAAAGTAACTTCACAATGGAAACACCTAACAAATACTACCCCAACCTCAAGGTTACATCATCAATAATAAGCCAGGTTGACACTATGTATCACTGATATGATGCATGAGAATGGCAGTTTTCCTTTCTGGCCTTCCTCCCCAAAACATACAACCACAGTCTAACTATGGGAAAAGCATCAGGAAAATCTATCTTGGGGGACCCTCTACAAAATTACTGACCAGTACTCCCCAAAATGTATAGGGCATCAAGAACAAGAAAATTCTGAAAAACTGTCACAGCCAAGAGGAGTTAAAAGAGACACAAGGACTAAATGTAATACAATATCCCGTAACAGGAAAAATTTGATAAAGAATATGGACATCTGCATTAAGTATAGATTTAGTTAATAATAATGTATAAATATTGTTTCATCAATTGCTTCACATTTACCACTTTAATGTAGGATAATAACAATGGAGGACACTGTATAGGGTATATGGGAACTTTCTGGACTAGCTTTACAATGTCAGATCTAAAACTGTTCAAAAACTTTAAGTTTACTAAAAAATAGAACATGTGTGACACCATTTATATTAGCACCGCAAAAGAATAAAATACGTAAGCATATACATATAACAAAATACATATAAGATTTATATGAGGAAAATTACAATACACTGATGAAAGAAATGAGACAGTCTAGGGTGCCTGGATGGCTCAGTCGATTAAGCATCTGCCTTCAGCTTGGGTCATGATTCTAGGGTTCTGGGATCCTGCTCTGTGGGGAGCCTGCTTCTCCCTCTCCCTCGGCCAGTCGCTCCCCCTGCTTGTGCTTTCTCTCTCTCTCATTGTCAAATAAATAAAATCTTTGGAAAAAAATAAGAAATGAGGCAATATAATTTGTAATAGAATAAATGAAAGAAATCATATGGCCATATGCAAATACAAAAAGCATCTACTTATGAATGAAAATTTCCCAGCCGACTAGAATTATAATACCAATTCTAAAAAAAAGGCAGCAAAATCATGCTTAATAGTTAGATGCTAAGATTGAGAATGAGACAGTGATATTCACTCTCATCATAATTCAGTGTTGTATTTGGGGTCATGAAAAACAAAATACTATCGAAAAATATTGTTCAGGGATGACATAATTATGTAGACAGAGTAAAGGAAATTATAGATAATGCATTAATTTGTAAATGTGTTGTATTAATTTGTAAAAGTGTTGTATGCAAAGGGAACCAATATACAACTTTTTTCTTTTTTTTTTTTTACAACTTTTTTCATGGTTACCCTGACCACAAAGATTGTGATATATCTTCAAATAGCACCACTGCAAAAGTGAAAAATAAATTTGGGTTTATTAGGGAGTAAGTTAGAGAATATGTTAAAGGTCTAATTATCTTGAGGCCAGAACTAGACAGATTGATCCTATTCTTTGTTTTGTCATATTTAATCTTGAGAGGAAGGTGTTTTTGTTTGTTTGCTTGCTTCTCTTTTGATTATGAGGTATGTGTATTCATAAAGTTAGAACTGAAAGTGTAAGTTTTGATTCTACAAGGAAAAGTGTTCCTATAACAAAACAGAAATAATTTCCTCAAAAAAAAAAAAAAAGTAACAAACCCAAAATAAAAAATGGGCAAAGGAAAAAAAATAGCAGTCAATTCTGAGAAGAAAAAATCTGAACCGGCAAATCAATACTTGAACTATGTTCAACTACATGAGTAATCAGATATGGTTAAGTCAAAGTTAGAGTGAGATATTTTCCACACTAAAACTTAAAAATAAGGGATTTCAAACGTGGTGAGAATGTAAAGCAATGAGGCCTCCAATATGCTGCTTGTGGAGGGAAATTTGACTGTCTATATAGGTGAAATTATAAAATAAACACTCGGTAATGTCTCTTCAAAATATACCCCTCATTAAAAGTCTCACATATTTGCATAAGAGACATATGTGAGCATTTACAGCCTCATTGTTTGCTGTCAAAAAATAAAATTCTTGGTAATGCACATTAAGATATATTATTCATAAAATACATTTATATAGAAATTAAAATAAAATTATTAGAACAAGAGATGGATGGATGGATGGATGGATAGATGGATATATCACAAAATATGAATTTAAAAAGCAGCAAAAGAGGGGCACTTGGGTGGCTCAGTTGTTAAGTGTCTGCCTTCAACTCAGGTCATAATCCCAGGGTCCTGGGATCAAGCCCTGAGTCGGGCTCCTTGCCCAGTGGGGAGCCTGCTTCTCCCTCTCCCACTCCTCCTGCTTGTGTCCCCTCTCTTGCTGTATCTCTCTCTCTGTCAAATAAATAAATAAAATATTTTTTAAAGTAATAAAATAAAAAGTAGAAGAATTCCCAGACTATAATACCATTCACAAAAATTGATGAGTACAGCAATATATATACTGTGTAGGGTATATTTTGCTGGTTTGAAAATATGCCCACAAATTATCTGACACTTCTCTTCAACAGGAGGAACATAATGTATCTCCCTTTAAACGTGGACAGCTTTACTGATTTGTTTCTAACAAACAGAATGCAGAAGAAGTGGCAGTATATGATCTCCAGGGCTAGACCAAGGGGCCATCTTGGCTTCTGCCTCAATCTTCACTCACTTAATTTGGGAGAATCTGGCCACCATATCCTGGGGACAATTCAATCTGCCCTGTGGAGAGGCCAACATGGAAAGGATGCTGGAAGAATGTGAACATCACCCTAATCACTCATATCAGCGTTCCAGGCATCGAAGTGAATCAAATAAGAAGACTGGAAAAAACAGAAAATATGTGAATGTAATGTGATACATTAAGAACTATAATTCAACTCTTTATATATAATTTTAAAATTAGTAATATAGAATTAAAAGGCAACTTTATTAGTTAATATTGGGATGCAGAATTCAAAGTTGCAATTATTAGGAACCTTTGAATACTTTTGGGCATGCAAATTAGTGCAACCACTATGAAAACAGTATGGATGTTCCTTAAAAAATCAAAAATAGAACTACCATATGATCCAGCTATTCTACTGCTGGGTATCTACCAGAAGAAAATAAAAACACTAATTTGAAAAGATCCATGAACCCCTATGTTCACTGCAGCATCATTTATAATAGCCAACATATGGAAACAACCTAAGTGCCCATCAATGGGTACATGAATAAAGAAGATATCATATACACATGATTTCACTCATATGTGGAATTTAAGAAACAAACAAATAAGCAAAGGGGAAGAAAAAGAAAAAAAGAGAAATAAATTAGGAAACAGACTTTTTTTAAATGAAAAGATTTTATTTATTTATTTGACAAAGAGAGAGATCACAAGTAGGCAGAGAGGCAGGCAGGGGGTGGGGGGAAGCAGGCTTCCTTCTGAGCAGAGAGCCTGATGCAGGCCTCGATCCCAGGACCCTGGGATCATGACCTGAGCCAAAGGCAGAGGCTTAACCCACTGAGCCACACAGGCACCCAAGGAAACAGACTCTTAACCATAGAGAACAAACTGATGGTTACCAAAGGGTAGGTTGGTAGGGGGTTGGTTAAACAGGTGGATTAAGGAGTGCACTTGTTACAATAAGTGCAGGTGTTGTATGAAAGTATTGAATCACTGTATTGCACACCTGAAACTAATATTGCACTGTATGTTAACTAACTGGAATTTAAATAAAAACTTACAAACACATGGCTGGCATACACACACACACGCACACACACACACACACACACCCACACACACACACACACACACAAATATTACTCAGCCATAAAAAAGGAAATTTGCCTCTCAAATTCTTCTTGTCAGAGAGATCATGGGCAAAGAGGGAAAAAATGAAACAAGATGAATTTTGGAACACACACACACAAATTAAATTAAATTAAATTTTTAAAAAATGAAGCAAGATGGGACTAGGGAGGGAGACAAACCATAAGAGACTCTTAATCTCAGGAAATAAACTGAGGGTTGCTGGTGGGTAGGGAGGGAGGGATAGGGTGACTGGGTTATGGACATTGGGGAGGGTATGTGCTATGGTGAGTGCTGTGAATTGTGTAAGACTAATGATTCATAGACCTGTACCCCTGAAGCAAATAATACATTATATGTAATTTAAAAAAAAAAAAGAAAGAAAAGGAAGAAAAAATATATCAGCAGATACCCACCAGAATGAAGTTAAAAAGACTAATGACCCTAAATGTTGGTAATATTATGGAGCAACCAAAACCTCTTTGCTCTTTTTGGAAAAATGCAAAAAAAGCGGGGGGGGAAGTGGTAGAAATAGAAAATGTTACAGCCTCTTTGGGAGAAAGTTCTATATTTCTTTTAAAACTAATTACATTCTAGAAATTCTACTCCTAGGTATTTACCCAATAGAAATGAAAACATATTTTCACAAAAAGATTTTGTACAAAATAGTCAAAGCAATTGCATTCAAGGGAGCCTAAAACTGGAAACATCCCAGTATCAATCACAGAAGAATGAAAATAAGACAGATTAAGCTACAGATTGAAGGACAGATAGATAGGCAACAAAGCATTTATAGCAAAACAATAATATTAGTATCTTGATGGTAGTTATATGGGTTTTCATTGTAAAATTTCTTAATTTTTGCTATACTTTTATAAGTTTCCATTATAAAAGATTAGGGAGAAAAGTGGAAAAAAAAAAAAAAAAAGGCAATCTGTCACAACATGGATGGACCTAAAGGGCATCATGCTAAGTGAAGTAAGTCAGAGAAAGCCAAATACCGTACTGATTCACTTACATGTAAAATCTTAAAAACAAAACAAATAAAACAATACTCATAGCTACAGAGAACAGATTGGTGGTTATCAGAGGGGAAGGGATTTGAGTGGTGGGCAAAGTACATGAAAGAGGTCACCTGTATGGTGATGGACGGTAATTAGACTTATAGTAATGATCACTCTGTAATGTATACAAAATTGAAGTAGTTATGTTGTACACCTGAAACTAATATTATATACCAACTTCACCTTAATAAAAAAAATTTCAGGGTGCCTGGGTGGCTCAGTCAGTTAAGGCTCTGGCTCTCAGTTTCACTTAGGCCATGATCTTGGGGTTGTGGGATTGAGAGCCTTATATTGCCCTCAGTGTGAGGTCTGCTTGAGATTTTCTCCCCTCCCACTGCCCATCCTTCCCACTTGTGCATGCTCTCCCCCCTCTCTCAAACAAATAAATAAAATATTTTAAAAAATTGCAATTGTCTTGAAACATGTCAATCACCTACAGTGAAAATATAAGAAAATTAACTTATTTTAGACAATTAAATAAGAAAATTAATTTCTTGGGGTGCCTGGATGGCTCAGAGGGTTAAAGCCTCTGCCTTCTGCTCGGGTCATGATCCCAGAGCCCCGCATCGAGCCCCGCATCAGGCTCTCTGCTCAGCGGGGAGCCTGCTTCCCTTCCTCTCTCTCTCTGCCTACTTGTGATCTCTGTCTGTGAAATAAATAAATAAATAATCTTAAAAAAATAAATAAACAAAAGAAAAAAATACTTAAAAAAAGAAAATTAATTTCTTATTTTTAGACAAATTACATAGAAATTAACATACATAAATCATTTTTCTACCTATGAGTTGTTTGTACCAAACAGAAATGTAACAGAAAAAAGTGTAAAAAAATGCCACATATACACAAAACACAGACACACACAAAAATTTATAAACGGTCATGTATAAATGAAAAAGGAAAACTATCAAGCTTTCCTAAAAGTCATAGAAGAAGACCTCAATGAACTGAGAAAGAACATTTTCCTATAAGAGAAAACTTGTCATTGTAAAAATGCCGTTTCTCCTTCAATTACTCTATAAATTCCCATAGGACTTTCATGAAACTTGTCAAACCATCTTAAAATGTATCTGGAAGTGAAAATGTGCTATTATTATAGCTTCATACGTTTTTAAAAGAACAATGAGCACAGGCTTCTCCTGACAGATACCAAAACACCAATTTATAGTATTTAACACGGGGTGGAATTATCAAAGTGTATGTCATCTTCGTCGTCCTGTACCCTACACATGAATAATGTTTTAACGTATTAATTTTTACACTTATCCCTTAAAGACTCAGCTGCTTTACCAACAAATGCAAGCAGATACTTTGATCACTTTCAACCTTTAAGTCTTTGTATGGTATCATCCAAAATATAAGCATTATCTTTTTTCTTTGAACCACTAATCTGCTTTGCTCCCTCATTCTTTAATTCTTTGCCATACCAGAGTTCTCACCTTAGGAGTCTGTTGTTTTGGATACATGGGTGGCTTAGTCATTTGGGCATCCAATTCTTGGTATTGGCTCAGGTCATGATCTCAGGGTCGTGGGATCGAGACCAGAATGGGGTTCCACACTAAGCACAGAGTCTGATTGAGGTTCTCTCTCTCCTTCTCCCTTTGCCCCTCACCCTGCTCACTAGCTCTCTAAAATAAATATATAAATAAAATCTTTTAAAAAGGGATTGTTGTCTTCATTTTTGTGAATTTCTTCCCCACTTGTCTATTATCAGAATCCTAAGAGCTTTTTCACCAATAGATGTGGATGGAACACAAAGTGTAGTGTAATTCTGACAAATTAGGCATGTTAAAGCTCTAATCTTACAAAACTCAAGTAGTTTTGCATATTTACTAACATTCTGCTAGTGCCAGCCAGCAATGGCTTTCCTTTAATCAAAATGTCCTATTAGGAATGCAGTTCTCCAGTTTAGAATCTTAATTTTACACCAACCATCTATGAAAACTATAATCCAATCCAAGTTAAGTGATGGATTTAACTACATAAGATTTTATATAACCAAAAGCATCATAAATAAAGATCATAAATGACACAGATAGATTAAATGTTTACAGTATGTAAAAGAGATCAATATCCCTAATATATACAAAAGTCCCATAAAACTAATCAGGAAAAATAAATTACCAATGGAAAATGTTTCAATTAGAAAGAAACAATAATCAGAAGAAATAAAAATTGGCAATATAAAAAACCTTAAAATCTATCCTTAACAAGGATAAGTACAAATACAAGTAAACTGGGTAATAAATTTTTTTTTTAATGAGATTCAACTTTTAACTGAACATATGAGAGAAAAAAGGAAGTTATGAATAATGCTGATAAGGGTTAAGAAATTCGGTACTTTCCTACACTATTATAATACTACCATTTCATGCATATACTTGGAGGCCCATTCGGCAAAAATTATCAAAATTTAATGTTTTTATAACTTTTAAACTAGTACTTCTCAGGATTTCTAAGCAAAGATACATGAGCAATGATGTTCATTGGTGCATGGCTTGTGAAAACAAAACACTAGAAACCATCCCCAAGTCCATTAATGAAGCAATTGCTAAATAAACCATGGAACCTCAGTACTATGGATTACTGTGCAGTAATTAGAAATAAAATAGAACTACATATACAGAAATGCACACCATAAAGTTATATTCTCAAGTGAACCTCTTAGGGGAAAACAGTGAAAGCAGATACATAGGCTTTCCACAGAAGCAGTCATCGTGGTGCCTAAGAGCACTGGCTCTCGAGCCAGGTAATCTAGGTTTGAAACCCACTTTTACTACTTACTTTAGAAGTGCTCTTGGGTACAAAACCAGAGAGGGAGACAAACTGTTAGAGACTCTTAATCTCAGGAAACGAACTGAGGGTTGCTGGAGTGGAGGGGCGTGGAAAGGTTGGGGTGGCTGAGTGATGGACACTGGGGAGGGTATGTGCTATGGTGAATGCTGTGAATTGTGTAAGACTGATGAATCACAGACCTGTACCCCCGAAACAAATATATGCTATATGTTAATTTTTTTTTTTTTTTTTAATAGAGAGAGAGATCACAAGTAGGCAGAGAGGCAGGCATAGAGAGAGGAGAAAGCAGGCTCCCCGCTGAGCAGAGAGCCCGATGCGGGCCTCGATCCCAGGACCCTGAGATCATGACCTGAGCCGAAGGCAGAGGCTTAACCCACTGAGCCACCCAGGCGCCCTGCTATATGTTAATTTTAAAAAAGAAAGTGCTCTTGGGTGAGTCACTTTAACTTTCCAAGTCTACTCTTTCTGTCTGTATGCCCTGAGGGAAATTCTTTAGCCCTGAATGCTGGTATTTCCTTTTGGCTCATTTTAGAATGTAAGACGGCACTGAAGAACTTTCGTTCTGAGCTATGGACACTGGACAAAATTCATGGACCAAAAGCAGAGACCTACAGGGTTCCAAAAAAAAAAAAAAACAACAACAAAAACTAGTCTTGAAACATATTACAAACCATCTTAAACTTATAAGTGGCTATCAACTGAAAGAAGTTTCAGATTAGAAGATAGTATTAAAGAGATACCTAATTGTTATTTTCTTGAATCTGCTGTCTTTGGATTTAAAGTATGTATAATCAAAAACTGTGTAATTTACATAGATTTTTTAATCAAGGAAGAAAAACAAATCATAAAAAAAAAACAGGAAGCAAACAAGATAGTTTCCTAGTGCAAGAAGTTTTTGTTTTGTTCTGTTAGCACACCACATTTATGTTTGCCTTAAATAATGTACTATATGGCTCCTGTGTTTATTCCGATGCTTCATTCGCAAAATGATTTATAAGCAGGACTTCAAAGTCCATTCTAAGCTTATCTAATCCACCAAATAAATGTTGGTTAACGAATTCATCATTTCTCTAGTCTGCAGAATTTAACATTCAGAGTTAATTTTTTTGTTCTAAATGAAGAGGGCTCATGACTTTATATATACTTGGAAATCCAACTTAAAAGATCACTGGCTAGTTATTTCTTATATTTGTAAGAGGTCAAATGATAAAAAAAAAAAACAACTGAAGATCCTCAAAGAAACTCTAAAGAACGAATGAGTATGTTTTATTAGTGGTCATTTTAAAAGATTCTTTTTTTTGCAAATATAGGCATTTTTGTATTTTAAGCACTCTATTGTCTGATAAAGGTGACCAAAATGTACTATCCAATTACACTATAGAGGCATGTACTAGGGACTTATTTCACAGCACCAGTAGATCAGAAATAAAAAACCTTTCTTTTTATATACTGAGTATCATTACATGTTTCAGTTAAAATTTTAAGCTTCCCAATGAAAAACAATTTCTGCCATTTTTTATCCCCCTTGTAAACATGTATATGATTACCTTGTGGGTTCTGATTAACATCCAGTAATGTATGCATTTAAAATAGCTTTTGAACAAATTAAAGTTATAGCAGAGATTATCAGTATAAACGCATTAGTACACATTAATGTATTCTAAAAAGCCCAATATAATATGATCTTTTGGGACAAAATATATTAAAATGTTTTGTTTCATGTGATTCTTGGGTACGACAAAGCAATGTAAAATCCTAAGATATCAGAGCAGTTTCATAAAAGAATCTGAAAACTGAAAACTGGAAATTGATGAAGATTACAATTAATGACATAAAGATATATTATAGTAAGACACTATTATCTTTCCAAAATATTGACTAAATTGATGATGGTTAGGCATGCTTAATAAAATTATAAGCTCATCTAACAAGGGCTTTTGGTTTCCTACTAAAATAACGATTATGAATGTGTAAAGATGCTAAAGTATTTCATCACGCTTAAGTTAATGCATTGAATATTATGATTTTTATATATCCTGTCTTTCTTTAATATAACATATTACTTGAACATTTATTATTTTTAGTCATTTCTATCTACCATTTGAATTTCATTCACCTACAACCTCATGAAGGCAGAAGTCTTCTCTCTCTTGTTCACATTATCTCCAATGTCTGCCATGGCCAACATGGGCTATGTATTCAGGATATATTAATTGCAGGAATAAATATTTTTTCTTACATTTATTCCTTTTTTACATGTCTTATTTCTATTCACATATTCCACTTACTTTGTTTTTCTCAGAACTTATCGTCAGTTCCGCTTATTTCAGCAACTTTAATTTTTAAAGTCCATGTCTATTTACTGACGTGGTAGAATTTTTTTTAGTCATTCTCCACTAAATCAAATCTCTAAACTAACCCATAGCCCCCATTCCTTCTATGAAACATACTGATGTCTGTCTGGGGCCAGTCCTCCAGAACATTTCTTCTCGCCCCATCTCCCTGAAGTCAGTTACATTTGCTCTCAAACAAAATTATGTCATATTCTTGTTAAAATTTTCTAATGTAATTTTATACTATAATAACCATGAGTGTAAAACAGGGAGTTTTCTTCCCCCTAGTTAAACTAATCTTTGATGTGCTTTGAAAGCATCAATAAAAGAATTGTTAAAGATAATTTACTATTGAGTTATGGTTGGGAGAGTTGTAAGGCAAAAAAATAATGATCTAGAAGGATTCTGCATGCAATTTATATCACATAGGTTTATTTTTCTTTTCTTTAAAGAAAAATTTGGAAATCACAAATAATGTATTTTAGGTATGATGTATGAAAGTAAAACAATAAAAAATTCTAATCACCATATCCATAATCAAAGAAAATAATTTATTCACTTATTAAATGCTTTATGAATGTGTACAACACTATATGCATAATTTTTGTGCCTCCAACTTTATCCAATATTTTAAAATTATGATCAATTATAAGTGATTATTCCTGACTGAATTGGTAATAAGCTTCTTTATTACACTGAAAACATGTTCTTCAAATCTTCTACAAAATGAGTATTTCCTCTAAATGTAGGGTTGTTAGTGATGACATTTAATTCAATAGCCTATGTTTTTATTTACTATGCTCATCCCCTTCAACTCCATTATCAATACTAATGCAAAAGCATTAAGTCTATTCCATTAAATGTTTTAAAATAAACTTTTAAGTTACATTTAATCAATAATAATTGATTAAAATGTAAAAAATCAAGGAGGCATTCAAATCCTTGAGAAAATCTTGAGTGGCCTACTAACTATAAAAAATATGTACAATAATGAAACACTGTAGCATTGGTTTAATACTAGATACATAAGTCAAGATAAATGAACTTCTATTCTGAAATAAATTCAAATGCATTTATTATTTAAAATACAGTAATGTTGGTTTTTTAAGACAGTCAAAAATAAGGATAATTTAATAAATATCCTTTGGGACAACTATCCATGGAAACAAAATAAACAGGTAATATGAAAATTAAGAAATATGCAAATCTCCAAAATCTGAACATTCAGTTTCACTACCAATCAAATAGATGAGAAGTTAAACAACCATAAAGTATTTCTTGTGTACTTGTGTTGGGAGTCCCCAAGACTACCACCACTAGGTTCAAGGATTTTCTAGGAAGATTCACAGAATTCAGCATATAAAGTCATCTCACAGCTATGATGTGTAAACAACAAAATCAACAAAGATAAAAGGTACCTGGAGGGAAACCCAGAGGAAACCAGATGTGAGATTCCAAAAGCCCCCTCCTATAGCAGTTACATAGAACATGCTTAATTTCCCCAGCAAAAATTTGTGACAATTTGTGTGAAATACTGTCCACTGGGGAAGTTCCTAAGAGACCTAGTACACAGGGTGTTCACTGGGAGCTGGTCATGTTGGTATTCTCTACACAGCACATAACAAAATTCCAGACTCCCAGGAGGAAAGCAGTGTTCAGTATAAACCACATAGTTTATACAAAACAGTTTAGGCACAGTGAATCATTCTTCTCATTGTGTTGGGAACCCAGCCAAAATCCAATTTTCTAGACAACAGCCAAGGGTCAACCTTGTCATTGCACAAAGATAATGTGAATAATGTCATTATTCACACAGTGAAAATAAAATGTATGGTATTTCTAAACCCCAGTGTTTGCCAGGCATTCTCTCACTTCTTGGGCCTACAAATTTCTGGTATTCAGTAAGCCTTTATCCACAGAATCATATGCCAGTGTCTCTTCCTTTTAGGCTTTGCCGATCTAGATAAGAGATCCTCTTAGCATTGCCCCAAGCCCTTTCCCACCCCAAAAACACACTTTGCCCCTCCAAGGCAAAGAAGAATACATATCTAAAATAAATAAAATATAATTTTAATGTAATTTCACTGCTGTACAACACTTCTCAATTCAACTTGATGCTTTTCAAAGAAGCCTATATTGGTGAGACCTTATTTAATGTTGGACAATGTGATAAATCAAGGTGAGTAAGATTTATTTCCTCCTCCTTTACAGTTCAACAAACATCATCAGAGTATGACAGTCTTTCTCTAGAAATTTTCTGGTAAAAATAATGGTTACTATGCCAAGAAGCAAATGTTCATGATGAAATGTTCCATCTTTCTCTTAAGGAAGATGAAGTATTTATTTAGTCTATGTCACTCATCATTTTGAATGTCTTTCTGTTTCCACACTTACCTCTGGAGATTTGGAACAGTCACTTCAGTTTTGTGTGCTTAAGTATTCTTGTTCTTTGCTTTTCTTAATTTCCTATTGAGATATAATTGGCCTGTAAAATATTACCTTCAAGTGTAAAACCTAATGATTTGATATTTGTACACATTACAAAATGATCACTACCCCAAAAATAGTTAACATTCATCACTATACAGTTATAATTTTTTTCCTGTGATAAGAAATTTTAAGATATACTCTCTTAGAAGCTTTCAAATATACAATGTTATTAACCATAGTCAACATACTATACATTTGCATGCCCAGGACTTATTTATTTAATAATTAAAAATGTGCACTTTTGATCAACTTCAACCACTTTGCCCACCCCCCAGCCCCTGGAAACCACAAATACATTCACTTTATCTGTTAGCTTGCTGTTTTATTTTGTTTTAGATGCCACATATGAGATTTTTTGGGTAATTTGTCTTTTTCTGATTTATTTCATTTAGCATAATACCCTAAGCTCTATCTATGTTGTTGCAAATGGTAAGATTTCCTTCTGTTTATGACCAAATAATATTCCATTACTGTATATACCACATTTTCCTTATTCATCAGTTGATAGACACTTAGGTCCCTTTCCTACCTTGGGTACTATAAATAATGCTGCAATGAACATGGGGGTGCATCTATATTTTGGTTTCCATTTTTTCCAGATAAATGCCCAGAAGTATGGTTGCTGGATCATATGGCAATACTGTTTTTCAATTTTTGAGAAATTTCCACACTGTTTCTCATAGTGAATGTACCAATTTACATTCACACAAGTACACAAGGGTTCCCTTTCCCACACATTCTTGCCAAGACCTGCTCATTTCTTGTCTCTTCGATATTAGCCATCTAACAAGTATGAGGTGATATCTCATTGTGGTGTTGATTTGCATTTCCCTGATAACTGGAGATGCTCATCACTTTTTCATGGACCTATTAGCCATCTATATGTTTTCTTCAGAATAATGGAATAATGTCTATTTAAAGCATTTCTCCATTTTTTCATCACATTGTTTGGGTTTTTTGGCTATCGAGTTGTATGAGTTCTTTATGCATTTTGGACATATTAACTCTTTAGCAGATATATGCAAATGTTTGCTCCCATCTCATAGGCTGCCTTTTCATTTTTTTGATGGTCTCCCTTGGTGTAATTTTCATTTAATATAGTCCCATTTGTTTATTTTCATTATTGTTGCCTTTGCTTTCGGTGTCATAGTATTAGAAGTCCTAGCAACAGCAATCAGACAACAAAGAGAAATAAAAGGTATCCAAATTGGCAATGAAGAAGTCAAACTCTCTCTCTTCGCAGATGACATGATTTTTTATATGGAAAACCCAAAAGACTCCACCCCCAAACTACTAGGACTCATACAGCAATTCAGTAACATGGCAGGATACAAAGTCAATGTACAGAAATCAGTGGCTTTCTTATACACTAACAATGAAAATACAGATAGAGAAATTAGAGAATCGATTCCATTTACTATAGCAACACGAACCATAAGATACCTGGGAATAAACCTAACCAAAGAGGTAAAGGATCTGTACTCGAGGAACTACAGAACACTCATGAAAGAAATTGAAGAAGACACAAAAAGATG